>NW_028274470.1:0-45441 GCF_029865625.1 Vigna umbellata | reverse complement strand
GTCCACTTCGTGAACTTCGTCCACTTTCTCCACTTCCTCCACCTCCTCCACTACGTCCACTTCGTCCACTTCTTCCACTTCGTCCACTTCGTCCACTTCCTCCACTTCGTCCACTTAGTCCACTTCCTCCCCTTCCTCCACTTCCTCCACTTCCTTCACTTCCTCCACTTCGTCCATTTCGTCAACTTTGTCAACTTCGTCCACGTCGTTTACTTCGTACACTTGCTCAACTTCGTCCACTTGCTCAACTTCGTCCACTTCATCAACTTCGTCCACCTCGTCGTCTTGGTCCACTATGTCCACTTCGTCAACTTCGTGCACTTCGTCCACTTTGTCCACTTCGTCCACTTCGTCCACTTCGTCCACTTCATCAACTTCGTCAACTTCGTCCACTTAGTCCACTTCCTCCACTTCCGACACTTCCGACACTTCCTCCACTTCCTCAACTTCGTCAACTTCGTGCTCTTCGTCGTCTTCGTCCACTTCGTCCACTTTGTCCACTTACTCCACTTCCACCACTTCCTCCACTTTGTCAACTTCGACCGCTTCGTCAGCTTCGTCCACTTGATCAACTTCGTCCACTTCCTCCACTTCTTTCACTTCCTCCACTTCCTCCACTTTGTCAACTTCGTCAACTTTGTCCACTTCCTCCACTTCGTCACCTTTGTCAACTTCGTCAACTTTCTCCACTTCGTCAATTTCGTCATCTTCGTGCACTTCCTCCACTTCGTCCACTTAGTCCACTTCATCCCCTTCCTCCACTTGCTCCACTTCCTTCACTTCCTCCACTTCGTCCATTTCGTCAACTTTGTCAACTTCGTCCACTTCGTCCACTTCGTCCACTTCGTTCACTTCGTCCACTTGCTCAACTTCGTCCACTTCGTCAACTTCGTCCACCACGTCGTCTTGGTCGACTTCGTCCACTTCGTCCACTTCGTCCTCTTCGTCCATTTCGTCAACTTCTTCATCTTTCTCCACTTCCTCCACGTCCTCCACTTTCTCCACTTCTGCCACTTCGTCAACTTCGTCCACTTCGTCAACTTCGTCCATTTCGTCGTCTTTGTCCACTTCGTCCACTTCCTCCACTTCGTCAACTTCGTCAACTTCGTCAACTTCGTGCACTTGCTCCACTTACTCCACTTCCTTCACTTCGTCCACTTCGTCAACTTCGTCCACTTCCTTCACTTCGTCCACTTCGTCAACTTCGTCTACTTCGTGCACTTCGTCCACCTCTTCCACTTCCTCCACTTCCTTCATTTCCTCCACTTCCTCCACTTCCTCCACTTTGTCAACTTCTTCAACTTCGTCCACTTCCCCCACTTCGTCCACTTCGTCAACTTCGTCAACTTTGTCCATTTCGTCAATTTCGTCTACTGCGTCAACTTCATCCACTTCGTCCACTTCGTCGAGTTCGACAACTTCGTCCAGTTCGTCAATTTCGTCCACTTCGTCAACTTCGTCCACTTTGTTGTCTTGCTCCACTTCGTCCACTTCGTCAACTTCATCAACTTCGTCCTCTTCGTCCACTTCGTCCACTTCTTCAACTTCGTCCACTTTCTCCGCTTCCACCACCTCCTACACTTCGTCCACTTCGTCCACTTCGTCCACTTCGTCCACTTCGTCCACTTCGTTAACTTCGTCAACTTCGTCAACTTCATCCACTTAGTCCACTTCCTCCCCTTCCTCCACTTGCTCCACTTCCTTCACTTCCTCCACTTCGTCCATTTCGTCAACTTTGTCAACTTCGTCCACTTCATCCACTTCGTTTACATCCTCCACTTCCTCCACTTCCTCCACTTCGTCAACTTCGTCCACTTCGTCAACTTCGTCCATTTCGTCGTCTTGGTCCACTTCGTCCACTTCCTCTACTTCGTCAACTTCGTGCACTTCCTCCACTTCCTTCACTTTGTCCACTTCGTTAACTTCGAACACTTCCTTCACTTCGTTCACTTCGTCAACTTCGTCCACTTCGTGGACTTCGTCCACTTCCTCCACTTCGTCCACTTCCTCCACTTCCTCCATGTTGTCAACTTCGTCAACTTCGTCCACTTCCTCCACTTCCTCCACTTCGTCAACTTCGTCAACTTCGACCACTTCATCAATTTCGTTTACTTCGTCAACTTCGTCCAGTTCGACAACTTCGTCCACTTTGTCAACTTCGTCCACTTCGTCCACTTCGTCGTCTTGGTCCACTTCGTCCAGTTCGTCCACTCGTCAACTTCGTCCACTTCGTCCTCTTCGTCCACTTCCTCCACTTTCTCCACTTCCTCCACTTCCTCCACTACGTCCACTACGTCCACTTCGTCCACTTCGTCCACTTCGCCCACTTCCTCCACTTAGTCCACTTCCTCCCCTTCCTCCACTTCCTCCACTTCCTTCACTTCCTCCACTTTGTCCATTTCGTCAACTTTGCCTACTTCGTCCACTTCGTCCACTTAGTCCACTTCATCCCCTTCCTCCACTTGCTCCACTTCCTTCACTTCCTCCACTTCGTCCATTTCGTCAACTTTGTCAACTTCGTTCACTTCGTCCACTTGCTCAACTTCGTCCACTTCGTCAACTTCGTCCACTTCGTCAACTTCGTCCACCTCGTCGTCTAGGTCGACTTCGTCCACTTGTCCACTTCGTCCACTTCGTCAACTTCGTCCACCTCGTCGTCTAGGTCGACTTCGTCCACTTGTCCACTTCGTCCACTTCGTCAACTTCGTCCACTTCGTCCTCTTCGTCCATGTCGTCAACTTCGTCATCTTTCCCCCTTCCTCGACATCCTCCACTTCCTCCACTTCTTCCACTTCGTCAACTTCGTCCACTTCCTCCACTTCGTCCACTTCGTCCACTTCGTCAACTTCGTCAACTTCGTCCACTTCCTTCACTTCGTCCACTTCCTCCACTTCGTCAACTTCGTCCACTTCCTCCACTTCCTCCACTTCGTCCACTTCGTCCACTTCCTCCACTTCCTCCACTTCCTCCACTTCCTTCACTTCGTCAACTTCGTCCACTTCCTCCACTTCGTCCACTTCGTCAAATTCGTCAATTTCGTCTACTTCCTCCACTTCCTCCACTTCGTCCACTTCGTCAAATTCGTCAACTTCCTCCACTGCCTTGACTTCCTTCACTTCCTCCACTTCGTCCATTTCGTCAACTTTGTCAACTTCGTCCACTTCGTTTACGTCGTCCACTTGCTCAACTTCGTCCACTTCGTCAACTCTGTCCACTTCGTCCACTTCGTCAACTTCGTCCACTTCGTCCACTTCGTCTACTTCGTCCACCTCGTCGTCTTCGTGCACTTCGTCCACTTCGCCAACTTCGTGCACTTCGTCCACTTCCTCAACTTTGTCCAGTACCTCAACTTCGTCAACTTCGTCCACTTAGTCCACTTCCTGAACTTCCTACACTTCCTACACTTCGTCAACTTCGAGCACTTCCTCCACTTCGCCACTTTGTCCACTTCGTCAACTTCGTCAACTTCGTCCACTTCGTCCACTTTGTCCACTTCGTCCAGTTCCTCTACTTCCACCACTTCCTCCACTTTGTCAACTTCGTCCACTTCGTCAAGTTCGTCCACTTCATCAACTTCGTCCACTTCGTCCACTTCGTCCACTTCCTTCACTTCGTCCACTTCCTCCACTTCGTCAACTTCGTCCACTTTGTCAACTTCGTCCACTTCGTCCTCTTCGTCCACTTCCTTCACTTCGTTCACATGGTCCACTTCCTCCACTTCCTCCACTTCCTCCACTTCGTCCACTTCATCAAATTCGTCAAATTCATCAACTTCGTCCACTTCCTCCACTTCGTCAACTTCGTCCACTTAGTACGCTTCCTCCACTTCCTCCACTTGCTCCACTTCCGTCACTTCCTTCACTTCATCCACTTCGTTCACTTCGTCAACTGCGTCGTCCACTTCGTCCAGTTCGTCGTCTTGGTCCACTTCGTCCAGTTCGTCCACTTCGTCAACTTCGTCCACTTCGTCCTCTTCGTCAACTTCGTCCACTTCGTCCTCTTCGTCCACTTCGTCCACTTCGTCCTCTTTGTCCACCTCCTCCAGTACATCCACTTCGTCCACTTCTTCCACTTCCTCCACTTCCTCCACTTCGTCCACTTCCTCCACTTCGTCTAGTTCGTTAACTTCGTCAACTTCGTCCATTTAGTCCACTTCCTCCCCTTCCTCCACTTTCTCCACTTCCTTCACTTCCTCCACTTCGTCCACTTCGTCAACTTCGTCAACTTCGTCCACTTCGTCAACTTCGTCAACTTCGTGCACTTCGTCCACTTCATCCACTTTGTCCACTTCGTCCACTTCCTCAACTTCGTCCACTTAGTCCACTTCTTCCACTTCCTACACTTCCTCCACTTCGTCAACTGTGTCAATTTCGTCCACTTCGTCCACTTCCTCAACTACGTCAACTTCGTCCACTTCCACCACTTTGTCCACTTCGTCCACTTCGTCAACTACTTCCACTTCCTCCACTTCGTCAACTTCGTTGTTCACTTCGTCCACTTCTTCCACATCCTCCACTTCCTCTAGTTCGTCGACTTCGTCCACTTCGTCCACTTCGTCAACTTTGTCCACTTAGTCCACTTCCTCCTGTTCCTCCACTTCCTCCACTTCGTCCACTTAGTCCACTTCGTCCACTTCGTCCACTTCGCCAAATTCGTCCACTTCGTCCACTTCCTCCACTTCCTCCACTTCCACCACTGTCTCCACTTTGTTAACTTCGTCCACTTCGTCCACTTCGTCCACTTCATCAACTTCGTCAACTTCGTGCACTTGTCCACTTCCTCCACTTTGTCCACTTTGTCGACTTCGTCAACTTCGTCGACTTCGTCCACTTCGTCCACTTCCACCACTTCCTCCACTTTGTCAACTTCGTCAACTTCGTCCACTTCATCAACTTCGTCCACTTCGTCCACTTCGTCCACTTTCTCCACTTCCTCCACCTCCTCCACTACGTTCACTTCGTCCCCTTCCTCCACTTCGTCCACTTTGCCCACTTCCTCCACTTCCTCTACTTCCTCCACTTTGTCAACTTCGACCGCTTCGTCAGCTTCGTCCACTTGATCAACTTCGTCCACTTCCTCCACTTCTTTCACTTCCTCCACTTCCTCCACTTTGTCAACTTCGTCAACTTTGTCCACTTCCTCCACTTCGTCCACTTTGTCAACTTCGTCAACTTTCTCCACTTCGTCAATTTCGTCATCTTCGTGCACTTCCTCCACTTCGTCCACTTAGTCCACTTCATCCCCTTCCTCCACTTGCTCCACTTCCTTCACTTCCTCCACTTCGTCCATTTCGTCAACTTTGTCAACTTCGTCCACTTCGTCCACTTCGTCCACTTCGTTCACTTCGTCCACTTGCTCAACTTCGTCCACTTCGTCAACTTCGTCAACTTCGTCCACTTCGTCAACTTCGTCCACTTCGTCAACTTCGTCAACTTCGTCCATTTCGTCCACTTCGTCCACTTCGTCCACTTCGTCCACTTCGTCCACTTCGTCAACTTCGTCCACTTCGTCGTCTTGGTCCACTTCGTCCAGTTCGTCCACTTCGTCAACTTCGTCCACTTCGTCCTCTTCGTCCATTTCGTCCACTTCGTGAACTTCGTCCACTTTCTCCACTTCCTCCACCTCCTCCACTACGTCCACTTCGTCCACTTCTTCCACTTCGTCCACTTCGTCCACTTCCTCCACTTCGTCCACTTAGTCCACTTCCTCCCCTTCCTCCACTTCCTCCACTTCCTTCACTTCCTCCACTTCGTCCATTTCGTCAACTTTGTCAACTTCGTCCACGTCGTTTACTTCGTACACTTGCTCAACTTCGTCCACTTGCTCAACTTCGTCCACTTCATCAACTTCGTCCACCTCGTCGTCTTGGTCCACTTCGTCCACTATGTCCACTTCGTCAACTTCGTGCACTTCGTCCACTTTGTCCACTTCGTCCACTTCGTCCACTTCATCAACTTCGTCAACTTCGTCCACTTAGTCCACTTCCTCCACTTCCGACACTTCCGACACTTCCTCCACTTCCTCAACTTCGTCAACTTCGTGCTCTTCGTCGTCTTCGTCCACTTCGTCCACTTTGTCCACTTACTCCACTTCCACCACTTCCTCCACTTTGTCAACTTCGACCGCTTCGTCAGCTTCGTCCACTTGATCAACTTCGTCCACTTCCTCCACTTCTTTCACTTCCTCCACTTCCTCCACTTTGTCAACTTCGTCAACTTTGTCCACTTCCTCCACTTCGTCCACTTTGTCAACTTCGTCAACTTTCTCCACTTCGTCAATTTCGTCATCTTCGTGCACTTCCTCCACTTCGTCCACTTAGTCCACTTCATCCCCTTCCTCCACTTGCTCCACTTCCTTCACTTCCTCCACTTCGTCCATTTCGTCAACTTTGTCAACTTCGTCCACTTCGTCCACTTCGTCCACTTCGTTCACTTCGTCCACTTGCTCAACTTCGTCCACTTCGTCAACTTCGTCAACTTCGTCCACTTCGTCAACTTCGTCCACCACGTCGTCTTGGTCGACTTCGTCCACTTCGTCCTCTTCGTCCATTTCGTCAACTTCTTCATCTTTCTCCACTTCCTCCACGTCCTCCACTTTCTCCACTTCTGCCACTTCGTCAACTTCGTCCACTTCGTCAACTTCGTCCATTTCGTCGTCTTGGTCCACTTCGTCCACTTCCTCCACTTCGTCAACTTCGTCAACTTCGTCAACTTCGTGCACTTGCTCCACTTACTCCACTTCCTTCACTTCGTCCACTTCGTCAATTTCGTCCACTTCCTTCACTTCGTCCACTTCGTCAACTTCGTCTACTTCGTGCACTTCGTCCACCTCTTCCACTTCCTCCACTTCCTTCATTTCCTCCACTTCCTCCACTTCCTCCACTTTGTCAACTTCTTCAACTTCGTCCACTTCCCCCACTTCGTCCACTTCGTCAACTTCGTCAACTTTGTCCATTTCGTCAATTTCGTCTACTGCGTCAACTTCATCCACTTCGTCCACTTCGTCGAGTTCGACAACTTCGTCCAGTTCGTCAATTTCGTCCACTTCGTCAACTTCGTCCACTTTGTTGTCTTGGTCCACTTCGTCCAGTTCGTCCACTTCGTCAACTTCATCAACTTCGTCCTCTTCGTCCACTTCGTCCACTTCTTCAACTTCGTCCACTTTCTCCGCTTCCACCACCTCCTACACTTCGTCCACTTCGTCCACTTCGTCCACTTCGTCCACTTCGTCCACTTCGTTAACTTCGTCAACTTCGTCAACTTCATCCACTTAGTCCACTTCCTCCCCTTCCTCCACTTGCTCCACTTCCTTCACTTCCTCCACTTCGTCCATTTCGTCAACTTTGTCAACTTCGTCCACTTCATCCACTTCGTTTACATCCTCCACTTCCTCCACTTCCTCCACTTCGTCAACTTCGTCCACTTCGTCAACTTCGTCCATTTCGTCGTCTTGGTCCACTTCGTCCACTTCCTCTACTTCGTCAACTTCGTGCACTTCCTCCACTTCCTTCACTTTGTCCACTTCGTTAACTTCGAACACTTCCTTCACTTCGTTCACTTCGTCAACTTCGTCCACTTCGTGGACTTCGTCCACTTCCTCCACTTCGTCCACTTCCTCCACTTCCTTCACTTCCTCCACTTCCTCCACTTCCTCCATGTTGTCAACTTCGTCAACTTCGTCCACTTCCTCCACTTCCTCCACTTCGTCAACTTCGTCAACTTCGTCAACTTCGACCACTTCATCAATTTCGTTTACTTCGTCAACTTCGTCCAGTTCGACAACTTCGTCCACTTTGTCAACTTCGTCCACTTCGTCCACTTCGTCGTCTTGGTCCACTTCGTCCAGTTCGTCCACTCGTCAACTTCGTCCACTTCGTCCTCTTCGTCCACTTCCTCCACTTTCTCCACTTCCTCCACTTCCTCCACTACGTCCACTTCGTCCACTTCGTCCACTTCGTCCACTTCGTCCACTTCGCCCACTTCCTCCACTTAGTCCACTTCCTCCCCTTCCTCCACTTCCTCCACTTCCTTCACTTCCTCCACTTCGTCCATTTCGTCAACTTTGCCTACTTCGTCCACTTCGTCCACTTAGTCCACTTCATCCCCTTCCTCCACTTGCTCCACTTCCTTCACTTCCTCCACTTCGTCCATTTCGTCAACTTTGTCAACTTCGTTCACTTCGTCCACTTGCTCAACTTCGTCCACTTCGTCAACTTCGTCCACTTCGTCAACTTCGTCCACCTCGTCGTCTAGGTCGACTTCGTCCACTTGTCCACTTCGTCCACTTCGTCAACTTCGTCCACCTCGTCGTCTAGGTCGACTTCGTCCACTTGTCCACTTCGTCCACTTCGTCAACTTCGTCCACTTCGTCCTCTTCGTCCATGTTGTCAACTTCGTCATCTTTCCCCCTTCCTCGACATCCTCCACTTCCTCCACTTCTTCCACTTCGTCAACTTCGTCCACTTCCTCCACTTCGTCCACTTCGTCCACTTCGTCAACTTCGTCAACTTCGTCCACTTCCTTCACTTCGTCCACTTCCTCCACTTCGTCAACTTCGTCCACTTCCTCCACTTCCTCCACTTCGTCCACTTCGTCCACTTCCTCCACTTCCTCCACTTCCTCCACTTCCTTCACTTCGTCAACTTCGTCCACTTCGTGAACTTCGTCAACTTCCTCCACTTCCTTCACTTCGTCCACTTCGTCAACTTCGTCCACTTCGTCCACTTCCTCCACTTCGTCCACTTCCTCCACTTCGTCCACTTCGTCAAATTCGTCAATTTCGTCTACTTCCTCCACTTCCTCCACTTCGTCCACTTCGTCAAATTCGTCAACTTCCTCCACTGCCTTGACTTCCTTCACTTCCTCCACTTCGTCCATTTCGTCAACTTTGTCAACTTCGTCCACTTCGTTTACGTCGTCCACTTGCTCAACTTCGTCCACTTCGTCAACTCTGTCCACTTCGTCCACTTCGTCAACTTCGTCCACTTCGTCCACTTCGTCCACTTCGTCTACTTCGTCCACCTCGTCGTCTTCGTCCACTTCGTCCACTTCGCCAACTTCGTGCACTTCGTCCACTTCCTCAACTTTGTCCAGTACCTCAACTTCGTCAACTTCGTCCACTTAGTCCACTTCCTGAACTTCCTACACTTCCTACACTTCGTCAACTTCGAGCACTTCCTCCACTTCGCCACTTTGTCCACTTCGTCAACTTCGTCAACTTCGTCCACTTCGTCCACTTTGTCCACTTCGTCCAGTTCCTCTACTTCCACCACTTCCTCCACTTTGTCAACTTCGTCCACTTCGTCAAGTTCGTCCACTTCATCAACTTCGTCCACTTCGTCGACTTCGTCCACTTCGTCCACTTCCTTCACTTCGTCCACTTCCTCCACTTCGTCAACTTCGTCCACTTCGTCAACTTCGTCCACTTTGTCAACTTCGTCCACTTCGTCCTCTTCGTCCACTTCCTTCACTTCGTTCACATGGTCCACTTCCTCCACTTCCTCCACTTCCTCCACTTCGTCCACTTCATCAAATTCGTCAAATTCATCAACTTCGTCCACTTCCTCCACTTCGTCAACTTCGTCCACTTAGTACGCTTCCTCCACTTCCTCCACTTCCGTCACTTCCTTCACTTCATCCACTTCGTTCACTTCGTCAACTGCGTCGTCCACTTCGTCCAGTTCGTCGTCTTGGTCCACTTCGTCCAGTTCGTCCACTTCGTCAACTTCGTCCACTTCGTCCTCTTCGTCAACTTCGTCCACTTCGTCCTCTTCGTCCACTTCGTCCTCTTTGTCCACCTCCTCCAGTACATCCACTTCGTCCACTTCTTCCACTTCGTCCACTTCCTCCACTTCGTCCACTTCCTCCACTTCGTCTAGTTCGTTAACTTCGTCAACTTCGTCCATTTAGTCCACTTCCTCCCCTTCCTCCACTTTCTCCACTTCCTTCACTTCCTCCACTTCGTCCACTTCGTCAACTTCGTCAACTTCGTCCACTTCGTCAACTTCGTCAACTTCGTCCACTTCGTCAACTTCGTCAACTTCGTGCACTTCGTCCACTTCATCCACTTTGTCCACTTCGTCCACTTCCTCAACTTCGTCCACTTAGTCCACTTCTTCCACTTCCTACACTTCCTCCACTTCGTCAACTGTGTCAATTTCGTCCACTTCGTCCACTTCCTCAACTACGTCAACTTCGTCCACTTCCACCACTTTGTCCACTTCGTCCACTTCGTCAACTACTTCCACTTCCTCCACTTCGTCAACTTCGTCGTTCACTTCGTCCACTTCTTCCACATCCTCCACTTCCTCTAGTTCGTCGACTTCGTCCACTTCGTCCACTTCGTCCACTTCGTCAACTTTGTCCACTTAGTCCACTTCCTCCTGTTCCTCCACTTCCTCCACTTCGTCCACTTAGTCCACTTCGTCCACTTCGTCCACTTCGCCAAATTCGTCCACTTCCTCCACTTCCTCCACTTCCACCACTATCTCCACTTTGTTAACTTCGTCCACTTCGTCAACTTCGTCCACTTCATCAACTTCGTCAACTTCGTGCACTTGTCCACTTCCTCCACTTTGTCCACTTTGTCGACTTCGTCAACTTCGTCGACTTCGTCCACTTCGTCCACTTCCACCACTTCCTCCACTTTGTCAACTTCGTCAACTTCGTCCACTTCATCAACTTCGTCCACTTCGTCCACTTCGTCCACTTTCTCCACTTCCTCCACCTCCTCCACTACGTTCACTTCGTCCCCTTCCTCCACTTCGTCCACTTTGCCCACTTCCTCCACTTCCTCCACTTCCTCCACTTTGTCAACTTCGACCGCTTCGTCAGCTTCGTCCACTTGATCAACTTCGTCCACTTCCTCCACTTCTTTCACTTCCTCCACTTCCTCCACTTTGTCAACTTCGTCAACTTTGTCCACTTCCTCCACTTCGTCCACTTTGTCAACTTCGTCAACTTTCTCCACTTCGTCAATTTCGTCATCTTCGTGCACTTCCTCCACTTCGTCCACTTAGTCCACTTCATCCCCTTCCTCCACTTGCTCCGCTTCCTTCACTTCCTCCACTTCGTCCATTTCGTCAACTTTGTCAACTTCGTCCACTTCGTCCACTTCGTCCACTTCGTTCACTTCGTCCACTTGCTCAACTTCGTCCACTTCGTCAACTTCGTCAACTTCGTCCACTTCGTCAACTTCGTCCACCACGTCGTCTTGGTCGACTTCGTCCACTTCGTCCTCTTCGTCCATTTCGTCAACTTCTTCATCTTTCTCCATCGTCCTCTTCGTGTACTTCGTCAACTTCGTGAACTTCGTCAAGTTCGTGCACTTCGTCAACGTCGTTCACTTCGTCAACTTCGTCCAGCTCGTCGTGTTGGTCCACTTCGTCCACTTCGCCAACTTCGTGCTCTTCGTCAACTTCGTCCACTTTCTCCACTTCCTCCACCTCCTCCACTACGTCCACTTCCTCCATTTCCTCCACTTCCTCCACTTCCTTCACTTCGTCCACTTCCCTCACTTCCTCCACTTCCTCCACTTCTTCCACTTCGTCAACTTCGTCCACTTAGTCCACTTAGTCCACTTCCTCCTCTTCCTCCACTTCCTCCACTTCCTTCACTTCGTCCACTTCGTCCACTTCGTCAACTTCGTCAAAATCGTCCACTTCGTCCACTTCGTCAACTTCGTGCACTTCGTCCACTTTGTCCACTTCGTCCACTTCCTCAGCTTCGTCTACTTCATCAACTTCGTCAACTTCGTCCACTTCCGCCACTTCCTCCACTTCCTGAACTTCGTCAACTTCGTCCACTTCCTCCACTTTGTCCACTTCGTCCACTTCGTCAACTACTTCCACTTCGTCCACTTCGTCCACTTCGTCAACTTCGTCGTTCACTTCGTCCACTTCGTCCACATCCTCCACTTCCTCCACTTCCTCCACTTCGTCCACTTCGTCAACTTTGTCAATTTCGTCCACTTCCTCCACTTCCTCCACTTCCTCAACTTCGTCAACTTCGTCAACTTCGTCCACTTCCTCCACTTTGTCCACTTCGTCCACTTCGTCAACTACTTCCACTTCGTCCACTTCGTCAACTTTGTCATTCACTTCGTCCACTTTGTCCACATCCTCCACTTCCTCCACTTCCTCCACTTCCTCCACTTCCTCCACTTCGTCAAATTCGTCCACTTAGTCCACTTCCTCCTCTTCCTCAACTTCCTCTACTTCGTCCACTTTTTCCACTTCGTCCACTTCCTCCACTTCCACCACTTCCTCCAGTTTGTCAACTTCGTCCACTGTGTCCACTTCGTCCACTTCATCAACTTCATCCACTTCGTCAACTTTGTCAACTTCGTCCACTTCCTCCACTTCGTCAACTTCGTCCACTTCGTCAACTTCGTCAACTTCGTCAACTTCGTCAACTTCGTCCACTTCCTCCACTTCGTCAACTTCGTCCACTTCGTCAACTTCGTCCACTTCGTCCACTTCGTCAACTTCGTCCACTTCCTCCACTTCGTCAACTTCCTCCACTTCCTCCACTTCCTTCACTTCGTCCACTTCCTCCACTTCGTCAACTTCGTCCACTTCGTCCACTTCGTCCACTTCGTCCACTTCGTCAACTTCCTCCACTTCCTCCACTTCCTTCACTTCGTCCACTTCCTCCACTTCGTCAACTTCGTCCACTTCGTCCACTTCGTCCACTTCCTCCACTTCGTCCACTTCCTTCACTTCGTCAACTTCGTCCACTTCGTCAAGTTCGTCCACTTCGTCAACTTCGTCAACTTCGTCAACTTCCTCCACTTCCTTCACTTCGTCCACTTCGTCCACTTCGTCAAATTCGTCAATTTCGTCTACTTCCTCCACTTCCTCCACTTCGTCCACTTCGTCAAATTCGTCAACTTCCTCCACTTCCTTCACTTCCTTCACTTCCTCTACTTCGTCCATTTCGTCAACTTTGTCAACTTCGTGCACTTCGTTTACGTCGTCCACTTGCTCAACTTCGTCCACTTCGTCAACTTCGTCAACTTCGTCCACTTCGTCCACTTCGTCCACCTCGTCGTCTTGGTCCACTTCGTCCACTTCGCCAACTTCGTCCACTTCGTCCACTTCGTCCACTTCCTCATCTTCGTCCAGTTCCTCAACTTCGTCAACTTCGTCCACTTAGTCCACTTCCTGAACTTCCTACACTTCCTCCACTTCGTCAACTTCGTGCACTTCCTCCACTTCGCCACTTTGTCCACTTCGTCAACTTCGTCAACTTCGTCCACTTTGTCCACTTCGTCCAGTTCCTCTACTTCCACCACTTCCTCCACTTTGTCAACTTCGTCCACTTCGTCAAGTTCGTCCATTTTATCAACTTCGTCCACTTCGTCGACTTCATCAACTTCGTCCAGTTCCTTCACTTCGTCCACTTCCTCCACTTCATCAACTTCGTCCACTTCGTCTACTTCGTCCACTTTGTCAACTTCGTCCACTTTGTGAACTTCGTCCACTTCCTCCACTTCCTTCACTTCGTCCACTTGGTCCACTTCCTCCACTTCCTCCACTTCCTCCACTTCATCAAATTCGTCAAATTCATCAACTTCGTCCACTCCCTCCACTTCGTCAACTTCGTCCACTTAGTACGCTTCCTCCACTTCCTCCACTTGCTCCTCTTCCGTCACTTCCTTCACTTCATCCACTTCGTCCACTTCGTCCACTTCGTCCACTTCGTCCACTTCGTCCACTTCGTCCAATTCGTCCACTTCGTCCACTTCGTCAACTTCGTCCAGTTAGTCCACTTCCTCCTGTTCCTCCAGTTCCTCCACTTCGTCCACTTAGTCCACTTTGTCCACTTCCTCCACTTCGCCAAATTCGTTCACTTCGTCCATTTCCTCCACTTCCTCCAGTTCCACCACTACCTCCACTTTGTTCACTTCGTCCACTTCGTCAACTTCGTCCACTTCATCAACTTCGTCAACTTCGTGCATTTCGTCCACTTCCTCCACTTTGTCCACTTTGTCGACTTCGTCAACTTCGTCCAATTCGTCCACTTCGTCCACTTCCACCACTTCCTCCACTTTGTCAACTTCGTCAACTTCGTCAACTTCGTCAACTTCGTCAACTTCGTCAACTTCGTCAACTTCGTCCACTTCATCAACTTCGTCCACTTCGTCCACTTCGTCCACTTCGTCCACTTCGTCAACTTCGTCCACTTGCTCCACTTCGTCCACTTCCTCCACTTCGTCAACTTCGCCCACTTCGTCAACTTCGTCCACTTCCTCCACTTCTTCCACTTCCTGCACTTCGTCCACTTGGTCCACTTCCTCCACTTCGTCCACTTCGTCAACTTCGTCAAATTCGTCCACTTCCACCAGTTCCTCCACTTCGTCCACTTCATCCACTTCGTCAACTTCGTCCACTTAGTCCACTTCATCCACTTCGTCGATTTCGTCGTCTTGGTCCACTTCGTCCACTTCCTCCACTTTGTCAACTTCATCAACTTCGTGCACTTCGTCCACTTCCTCCACTTCCTTCACTTCGTCCACTTCCTTCACCTCGTGCACTTCGTCAACTTCGTCCACTTCGTGCACTTCGTCCACTTCCTCCACTTGCTCCACTTCCTTCACTTCCTCCACTTCCTCCACTTCGTCCACTTCGTCAAATTCGTCAACTTCGTCCACTTCCTCCACTTCGTCCCCTTCGTCAACTTCATCCACTTAGTCCTCTTCCTCCCCTTCCTCCACTTCTTCCACTTCCTTCACTTCCTCCACTTCCTCCACTTCCTCCACTTCCTTCGTCCCCTTTGTCAACTTCGTCCACTTGGTCCACTTCGTTTACTTCGTCCACATGCTCAAATTCGTCCACTTCATCAACTTCGTCCACTTCGTCAACTTCCTCCACGTCCTCCACTTCCTCCACTTCGTCCACTTCCTTCACTTCGTCCACTTAGTCCACTTGCTCCACTTCCTCCACTTGCTCCACTTCCTTCACTTCGTCCACTTCGTCAACTTCGTCCACTTTCTCCACTTCCTCCACCTCCTCCACTACGTCCACTTCGTCTACTTCCTCCACTTCCTCCACTTCCTCCACTTCCTCCACTTCGTCAACTTCGTGCACTTCGTCCACTTCCTCCAGTTCCTTCACTTCGTCCATTTCGTCAACTTCGTCCACTTCCTTCACTTCGTCCACTTCGTCAACTTCGTCTAATTCGTGCACTTCGTCCACTTCCTCCACTTCCTCCACTTCCTCCACTTCATTCACTTCCTTCACTTCCTCCACTTCCTCCACTTCCTCCACTTTGTCAACTTCGTCCACTTCCTCCACTTCGTTCACTTCGTCAACTTCGTCCACTTCGTAAATTTTGTCTACTTCGTCCACTTCGTCCACTTCGTCAACTTCGTCCACTTCGTCCACTTCGTCCACTTCGTCCAATTCGTTGTCTTGGTCCACTTCGTCCAGTTCGTCCAATTCGTCAACTTCGGCCACTTCGTCTTCTTCGTCCACTTCGTCCACTTCGTCAACTTCGTCAAGTTCGTCAACTTCGTCCACTTTCTCCACTTCCTCCATTCTCCACTACGTTCACTTCCTCCACTTCCTCCACTTCCTTCACTTCGTCCACTTCGTCCACTTCGTCCACTTCGTCCACTTCGTCCACTTCGTCAACTTCGTCAACTTTGTCCACTTCCTGGACTTCCTTCACTTCGTCCACTTCATACACTTCGTCAACTTCGTCCACTTCCTCCACTTCGTCGACTTCCTCCACTTGGTCCACTTCCTCCACTTCCTCCACTTCGTCAAATTCGTCAACTTCGTCCACTTCCTCTACTTCCTCCACTTCGTCTCCTTCCTCTACTTCCTCCACTTCGTCCCCTTCGTCAACTTCGTCCACTTAGTTGACTTCCTCCCCTTCCTCCACTTCCTCCACTTCCCTCACTTCCTCCACTTTTTTCATTTCGTCAGCTTTGTCAACTTCGTCCACTTGGTCCACTTCGTTTACTTCGTCCACTTGCTCAAATTCGTCCACTTCGTCAACTTTGTCCACTTCGTCCACTTCGTCAACTTCGTCCACTTCGCCCACTTCGTCCACTTCGTCCACTTCGTCAACTCCTCCACTTCGTCTACTTCGTCCACTTCGTCCACTTCCTTCACTTCGGCCACTTCGTCAACTTCGTCCACTTCGTGCACTTCCTCCACTTCCTACACTTCCTCCACTTCCTCCACTTCCTCCACTTGGTCAACTTCGTCAACTTCGTCCACTTTGTTCGTCCACTTCGTCTACTTCGTCAACTTCGTCCACTTCGTCAACTTCGTCGTCTTGGTCCACTTCGTTCACTTCGTCAACTTCGTGAACTTCGTCAACTTCGTCCACTTCGTGAACTTCGTGAACTTCATCCATTTCCTCCACTTCCTTCACTTCGTCCACTTCCTTCACTTCGTCTACTTCGTCAACTTCGTCCACTTCGTCGACTTCCTCCACTTCGTCAACTTCATCGACTTCGTTCGTCCACTGCCTCCACTTCTTCCACTTCCTCCACTTCCTCCACGTCGTCAACTTCGTCCACTTCATCGTCTTGGTCCACTTCGTCCACTTCGTCTTATTCTTCCACTACATCCTCTTTGTCCACTTCGTCCACTTCGTCAACTTCGTCCACTTCCTCCACTTCGTCCACTTCCTCCACTTCCTCCACTTCGTCAACTTCGTCCACTTCCTTCACTTCCTCTACTTCGTCAACTTCGTCCACTTAGTCCACTTCCTCCACTTCCTCCACTTCATCCACTTTCTCGACTTCGTCCACTTCGTCATCTTCCTCCACTTTGTCATCTTCGTCCACTTAGTCCACTTCTTCAACTTTGTCAACTTTATCAACTTCGTCCACTTCCTCAACTTCGTCCACTTCGTCAATTTCGTCTACTTCGTCAACTTGGTGCACTTCGTCCACTTCGTGAACTTCGTCAATTTCGTCTACTTCGTCAACTTCGTTCAATTCGTCAACTTCGTCCACTTCGTCAACTTCGTCCACTTCGTCAACTCCTCCACTTCCTCCACTTCGTTCGTCCACTTCGACAATTTTGTCCTCTTCGTCAACTTCGTCCACTTCGTCAACTTCCTCCACTTCCTCCACTTCACCCACTTCGTCAACTTCGTCCACTTCCTCCTCTTCCTCCACTTCCTCCACTTAGTCCACTTCGTCCACTTCGTCAACCTCGTCCAGTTTGTCCACTTCGTCCATTTCATCAACTTCGTCCACCTCGTCCACTTGGTCCACTTCTTCAACTTCGTCAACTTCGTCCACTTGATCAACTTCGTCCATTTCCTCAACTTCCTGCACTTCCACCTCTTCATCCACTTCCTCCACTTCCTCCACTTCCTCCACTTCGTCAACTTCGTCCACTTCATTTGTCCACTTTGTCAACTTCATCCACTTCGTGAACTTCGTGAACTACGTCAACTTCGTCCACTTCGTCCACTTCCTCCAGTTCCTCCACTTCCTCCACTTCTTTCACTTCCTCCATTTCGTCCACTTCGTCCACTTCGTCAACTTCATCCACTTCCTCAACTTCGTCCACTTCGTCAACAACATCTACTTCGTCCACTTCCTCCACTTCGTCCACTTCGTCAACTTCGTCCACTTCCTCAACTTCGTCCACTTCCTCAACTTCCTCCACTTTGTCCACTTCGTCGACTTCCTCAACTTCGTCCACTTCGTCAACATCATCAACTTCGTCCACTTCCTCCACTTCCTTCACTTCCTCAACTTCGTCCACTTCGTCAACTTCCTCCACTTCCTCCACTTCCTCCACTTCGTCCACTTCGTCAACTTCGTCCACTTCGTCCACTTCGTCAATTTCGTCAACTTCGTCAACTTCGTCAACTTCGTCAACTTTGTCAACTTCGTCAACTTCGTCAACTTTGTCAACTTCGTCCACTTCGTCCACTTCGTCAACTTCCTCCACTTCCTCCACTTCGTCAACTTGATCAACTTCGTCCACTTCGTCAAATTTGTCAACTTCGTGCACTTCGTCAACTTCGTCCACTTCGTCGTCTTGGTCCACTTCGTCCACTTCGTCAAATTCGTCAACTTTGTCCTCTTCGTCCCCTTCGTCCACTTCGTCAACTTCGTCAACTTCGTCAACTTCATCCACTTAGTCCACTTCCCCAACTTCGTCCACTTCCTCAATGATGACTCAATATTTTGTTCACTTCACTTAGTTTATTGTGCTAGAATTAATCGGGGAATTGTGCTTAATTGTCTAGTATTTTCCCATTTTTACTAATTGTGCTTAATTTGACCAAAAATTCTAATTTTAATTAATTTGGATTATTTGAGCAAATTATTTGCATTATTGATTTCAGGGAAAATTTTGGAAATACAATTTGGGACATTTGGAGGTTAAACGAGATGTAGCTACCGCCCACTTGCATTTCATATTTTTTTATTTGGGCTTGGAGAGCATTTAGCAAGGCCCTTGGGCAATTAATATTTGGAGAGACACATTTCATTTTCTTGATTGACGCGGTGCACATGCGGTCTAGAGGTGAGGTTTGGAGGAAGCAGCACTAGCATTCAATCTCATTTTTTTTCACTTAGAAAGCAATTATAAATCTAGCACGTGATGGGCTTAAGGGGGTCAGCCCATGAGCATAAGGCTGTTACGGACTGGTTGGTAGAAGCAGCAGCACACCGTGGCCCATGAGGATTTGTGACATCCAGCAGGGGTGTGTCAGCAGGAAGAAAGCCTCCACGGTCCAGCAAGCTTTGAGGAAGCCGCTACGTCCAGCTGCCACACACGCACTGCTGCCAAGTCCATAAAATCCAGCAGCTTTGGAGTGCACGGGAGGCAGCAACATTCCACGGCCCAACAGAGAAGAGAGGCACACAGCTGAAAGGAGAAAAGGGGTCTAGTTCATTAAAGCACGTGGACAACAAAAGTAGCAGCATGGGTGGCAAAAAGAAGAAGCTGGCACACTCCACGCCCACGATCCAGCGATTGGCAGCACAGCAATTAGGTCCAGCCGCCACCTATGAGTTTTTTTTTTCTTGGCTTTGAAAAAAGGGAGGTTACGGAAATGAGAGAGAGGGAGATGGAGGGGAGTAAGTGGTGCCCAGCCGCCACACTCTGTTAGGTTTTTTTTAGTTTTTCTTTTCTCGGGCGGTGAAAAAAAAAACACACTTTGCTTTGCTTGTTCTGGGGTTTTTGAATATTTTCTCCGAAAATTGAAATGAAGGAATCGAATGATTTTTAGCATCTTTTCTGAATTCTCGTTCCTGATGCCATGTGGTTACAACACTTTGTCTTTTCATCTTTTAATTCTAACAATAGCTGACTCAGTGCACAGTGATATTATTATTGTAAAAAAAAAGCAATGCATTTCCTTTCTTTCTTTTAGAGAAAGCGGTGATGATTGATTGAGAAGAACCCAGCAGAGGTTTTATTTTCATTTTATTATGTGGCTTGCTTTAAAAAATTTAGGTGCTGACTTCATTTCGAATTTGCCATTAAGCTTTATTCTTGCTGCACGGTAATCCCAATGCTAATGCATTTCATTTCAAGGGCATTATATGCATTTTTCTTATTTCTCTATTGCATTTTAATTGATTCACGCAAATGAAAAGCATACTTCATTTTTCTTTAGACTCACACGCACCCTTAATTTCATTTGTTGAAGTGCACACGGGATTAGCTTTTAGGAGAGACGGTGGTTGATTTTAGAGGAGTGTGCGGTGATGGTTGTTATGTCCAGCGAGAGCTCCACGGGTTTTTTTTTATTATTATCTTCAAGCTTGAACCGAGAATGAGGGAGAAACGGTGCAGCTCCACAGCCTTAAATGCATTTCTTTGAAAGTTTATTCCAAGTTGCATTGTGCGTTTTAGTTTTAAGTGTTGCATTTGAATAGGATATCATATGTTTCTTTATCATTTCCTGCATTCTAACTAGTTCACACATCTTGTTTTAGAAACCGTTTAGTCTCAATGTAGAACCATTCGGTCATCTGTTGGACAGTTCGGTCCTCATGGTTTGCTTATTTATTTCAGTGTTTTCAATTATGTTTGGTTGTATTTACTTTCCAGTTTTAATGTTGTTAATTTCTAATCGCAAAAACACTTTCAAAACCCCCCTTCGTGTGTGATCTGAGACTGAACCCAAATTGGTCCTTGAGAGATGACCTAGGAGTCACTTCCTAGTCTATACTGCATTCTTTTATGCACAACTTTTGTGGGAGGTGCGACCCTCTCATCAAAATGGCGCCGTTGCCGGGGACCAACGGTTCAGTCTTAGGTCTTTTTGTTGTGTTTGTGTGTGTTGTGTTTTGTCTTGTGTTGTGATGTGATGTGATGTTCTGTTTTGTGTGTGCGTGTTGCATGTATAAATGTGTTGTGTTTTATTTGTTTCGTGATTTTTAGTATTCTTCTTTTTCCATGTCTACCTATTTTGATTTCGTGAATACTGCTTGTTTTGCTAGTGCCTCTGATTATGATTCTCCTTCTGCATGTTACTCTGATTGTAATTCATATTCTGCTGATTTCTATGTTGAGAACAATACGACTCATCCTCTAATTTCTGAGAGTGCTCTTTGTGAGCCGGTTTCACTTAAGGAGGATGATCTTCATTGCGATCTCACCCCTGGACTGATACATTTGCTGCCTAAGTTTCATGGTTTTGCAGGAGAATGCCCACACAGACATTTGGAGGAGCTCCACATCATGTGCTCTTCAATGAAGCCTCCAGATGTCCCTCTTGATTACATTTTCTTGAGCGCATTTCCGCATTCATTACAAGGAGCAGCTAAGGATTGGAAAGACTCTCTCCCTCTGAGATCCGTTACCGATTGGGGATATCTTGAGCATCAGTTTCTGAGCAAATTCTCCTTGTGCAGTATGGTTACAGCAACGGTCTTGGATGGAATGACCCTACCTTGGAATGGTATAATGCTCCACAGCATCATTATCAAGAACCACCATTCCAGAGTACTTTCATGCCTCCACCAGTCCAGCAATACCAAAGTCAGCAATATGATGCTCCTGCCCAAATAGCTCCTCAGCCTTCTACTTCTGAGCCTACATTGCAGGAGTTGTTGGAGCAGATGACCATGCAGAACCTTCAGTTTCAGCAAGAGAACATGCAGTTCCAGCAAGAAATAGGAGCTGCCATTCAGAGTATGACTGATCAGATAGGGCAGATGGCCACTCAACTCACTGAGGAACAGTCTCAAGATTCAGAGTCATCATTTCAGACTGTTTGGATTCCAGATGATGATGGTGGCATCCACATAGGAGATGGGGAGCAGAGTTATGAGCTTACCACTGTGCAACCTACTTTCCCACCTTCAGATGTCCTTACTCTTGCATCTGAGGAGACTGATAAAGATCTTAAGGAACAGGCAGAAATAAGCAGTAATTCTGAACCAGGTAGACCACCTTCATTTCCCCACAGTCTACCAATCTTCAAGGAAGTGGAGGTAAACATACCTAATTTTGACTATGCTGTTGATGAATATGTTGTTGATAGGTATGTTGATGATTGTATTGTTGATGAGTCTGTTTTTAATTCTTCCTCTCTGCATGATGAGAATCAATTTTTGATATCAAATTCGTATGTTTATTCTCCATGCACTGAACATGAATCTGAATCTGTGGTTGATATTGTTTCTGAATTTGAAATTGATTCATGTTCTGAGAGTTTATCTGTTGTTCAGCCTGTTACACTGGGATTGGGTGGTATACCCCTGCATGTCATTTCTTTGGAACCACATTGCACTAACCCTATTGCAGGAGGTACAAATGAATTTGATCAACAAACACCCACAGTGGACAACAAAGGTGCTGACACTGACAAAAGCTTCAAGATCAATAGGCACCTGCTGAACCCACTCATCAACAATCACTTCTTCTTAGATCCAGCTGTGGAAGACATTTCCCTGCTCGATCAAATATGGAGGATGAAGCAGTTCTTCCTCAAAACTTCTTTGCTGGATCCATTGGTGGAAGACATCTCCCTACAAGTCCAAAATTGGCAACTGCCACCATGATCAGGGGAGTTTTCTTTCTCTCTTCTCCCCCTTTCCCTACTTTTATTGCACTTGTCCATGATCTGTTGACTGTTATGATTTCTGATCTTATGCTTATGACACATTGAGGACACTGTGTAGTTTAAGTGTGGTCTATTGGGGGAGATTTTTAATTTTCTTCGTTAGTTTTTGTTTTCTTGGTTAAATTTTTTTTTCTTTTCTAGGTTATTTTTGTCGTGTCTTGTGTACAGTTTTACATGTTTCTCTTGATTTCTGGACTTTGTTTAGGTTGTAGATGTATCTTTCACTTCATTGATACTCTGATTTGTTTGAAATCCTTGCTTTTCTCTGCTTGGAAGATGATATGATGATTGAGAGTTGAATTGATTGTGACACAAATTACCCTGTGTGAGATTTGAGCCACTTTATGTTCTTTCTTGTGTGTGATATGTCTCTTGATTGCTTGCACATATGCCTTGGCTTGACTCTTGTTGATAATTCTTGATTGATATGCATGTTTGGAAGTAAAGGCACTTTTGTTTTTGAGCCTCTCTAGCCAAATAAGCTTACCTTGTTTGATCTTTGAAACCCTTTTGAGCCTATACTTTCCTCATTTCTTTGTTTTGAAGCTCATACACTAGCCCTAAGTGAAAAACCATGATTACCTTAACCTTAGGGAATTTTGGAGCTTTGGAAGTGTTTTGGGAACAAGTGTGGTCTCCTTGGGGTTTCTGATGAATTGGCTAGTTGGTTCCTCTTCTTGTTTTGTTTGTAAATATGTGTATCTTGTCTCTTATAGTTGTGTCCTAAACAGAGAGAAAAGAAAAGAGACAGGATGAAAAAAATATAGAAAAAAAATGAAAAAAAAAAAAAAAAAATATTTGTGAATAATGGAGTCAAGAAGAGGATTGAATTAGAGGTTTGGGTGTGTTGACTGTGTTTACACTTGTTCCCCATTGCTCCTCTATTTCTTTTGGTTTGTAGCTTCTCATCCATATTTATCCTCCCTTGTCCTTGGCCCCATTTCACCCATAAAAGACCTTTTGATTTGAACATGCGTATGTGCTTGAGTGTTGATATTAGAGGCTTGCCAAGTCTATTTGTGATTGCTTTCTTGAGTGCATTGAGTGACATTGATTTACCTTAAACACTTGAGAGAACACTGATAGTGCATCTGTGAGGTTTTGTTACTTTTGATTCACCTCTTGAGCTGATTGATCATTTTGTCATGATTTGAATTGCTTGGAATTTCATGAGTATCTGCTTTCTCAGATTCTGAGTTGGATATTGTCTACTCTTTTCTTTTTCCAGATTTCTTGAGGAATGTGTAATTCTGTTTGTTTCCTATGAGTCTTTATTTTCTGTGTGTCGACGTTGTGTCACCTTCTAAAAGTCCTTTGAACTATTCCCTGATTTGCGTCTTGATTTTGCCCAGGAGTGCAAAAGACTAAGTGTGGTCTATTTTGATGACTCAATATTTTGTTCACTTCACTTAGTTTATTGTGCTAGAATTAATCGGGGAATTGTGCTTAATTGTCTAGTATTTTCCCATTTTTACTAATTGTGCTTAATTTGACCAAAAATTCTAATTTTAATTAATTTGGATTATTTGAGCAAATTATTTGCATTATTGATTTCAAGGAAAATTTTGGAAATACAATTTGGGACATTTGGAGGTTAAACGAGATGTAGCTACCGCCCACTTGCATTTCATATTTTTTTATTTGGGCTTGGAGAGCATTTAGCAAGGCCCTTGGGCAATTAATATTTGGAGAGACACATTTCATTTTCTTGATTGACGCGGTGCACATGCGGTCCAGAGGTGAGGTTTGGAGGAAGCAGCACTAGCATTCAATCTCATTTTTTTTCACTTAGAAAGCAATTATAAATCTAGCACGTGATGGGCTTAAGGGGGTCAGCCCATGAGCATAAGGCTGTTACGGACTGGTTGGTAGAAGCAGCAGCACACCGTGGCCCATGAGGATTTGTGACATCCAGCAGGGGTGTGTCAGCAGGAAGAAAGCCTCCACGGTCCAGCAAGCTTTGAGGAAGCCGCTACGTCCAGCTGCCACACACGCACTGCTGCCAAGTCCATAAAATCCAGCAGCTTTGGAGTGCACGGGAGGCAGCAACATTCCACGGCCCAACAGAGAAGAGAGGCACACAGCTGAAAGGAGAAAAGGGGTCTAGTTCATTAAAGCACGTGGACAACAAAAGTAGCAGCATGGGTGGCAAAAAGAAGAAGCTGGCACACTCCACGCCCACGATCCAGCGATTGGCAGCACAGCAATTAGGTCCAGCCGCCACCTATGAGTTTTTTTTTTCTTGGCTTTGAAAAAAGGGAGGTTACGGAAATGAGAGAGAGGGAGATGGAGGGGAGTAAGTGGTGCCCAGCCGCCACACTCTGTTAGGTTTTTTTTAGTTTTTTTTTCTCGGGCGGTGAAAAAAAAAAACACACTTTGCTTTGCTTGTTCTGGGGTTTTTGAATATTTTCTCCGAAAATTGAAATGAAGGAATCGAATGATTTTTAGCATCTTTTCTGAATTCTCGTTCCTGATGCCATGTGGTTACAACACTTTGTCTTTTCATCTTTTAATTCTAACAATAGCTGACTCAGTGCACAGTGATATTATTATTGTAAAAAAAAAGCAATGCATTTCCTTTCTTTCTTTTAGAGAAAGCGGTGATGATTGATTGAGAAGAACCCAGCAGAGGTTTTATTTTCATTTTATTATGTGGCTTGCTTTAAAAAATTTAGGTGCTGACTTCATTTCGAATTTGCCATTAAGCTTTATTCTTGCTGCACGGTAATCCCAATGCTAATGCATTTCATTTCAAGGGCATTATATGCATTTTTCTTATTTCTCTATTGCATTTTAATTGATTCACGCAAATGAAAAGCATACTTCATTTTCTTTAGACTCACACGCACCCTTAATTTCATTTGTTGAAGTGCACACGGGATTAGCTTTTAGGAGAGACGGTGGTTGATTTTAGAGGAGTGTGCGGTGATGGTTGTTATGTCCAGCGAGAGCTCCACGGGTTTTTTTTATTATTATCTTCAAGCTTGAACCGAGAATGAGGGAGAAACGGTGCAGCTCCACAGCCTTAAATGCATTTCTTTGAAAGTTTATTCCAAGTTGCATTGTGCGTTTTAGTTTTAAGTGTTGCATTTGAATAGGATATCATATGTTTCTTTATCATTTCCTGCATTCTAACTAGTTCACACATCTTGTTTTAGAAACCGTTTAGTCTCAATGTAGAACCATTCGGTCATCTGTTGGACAGTTCGGTCCTCATGGTTTGCTTATTTATTTCAGTGTTTTCAATTATGTTTGGTTGTATTTACTTTCCAGTTTTAATGTTGTTAATTTCTAATCGCAAAAACACTTTCAAAACCCCCCTTCGTGTGTGATCTGAGACTGAACCCAAATTGGTCCTTGAGAGATGACCTAGGAGTCACTTCCTAGTCTATACTGCATTCTTTTATGCACAACTTTTGTGGGAGGTGCGACCCTCTCATCACTCAACTTCGTCTACTTCGTCCACTTAGTCTACTTCCTACACTTCCTCCACTTCCTCCACTTCCTACACTTCCTCCACTTCGTCCACTTTGTCAACTTCGTCAACTTCGTCCACTTTGTCCACTTCGTCCACATCGTCCACTTTTGTCCACTTCGTCAACTTTGTCAATTTCGTCCACTTCGTCAAATTTGTCAATTTCGTCCACTTCGTCAAATTTGTCAATTTCGTCTACTTCGTCCACTTCGTCCACTTCATAACCTACGTCAACTTCGTCCACTTCGTCCTCTTCATAACCTACGTCAACTTCGTCCACTTCCTCCACTTCGTCAACTTCGTCCACTTCGTCAACTTCGCCAACTTCGTCCACTTCGTCCACTTGGTTCACTTCCTCCACTTCATCCACTTCCTCCACTTCATCTACTTCGTCCACTTAGTCCACTTCCTCCAATTCCTCCACTTCGTCCACTTTCGCCATTTCGTCCACTTCGTCGACTTCGTAGAGTACGTAAACTTCGTCCGCTTCGTCAACTTCGTCAACTTCGTCAACTTCGTCCACTTCTTCCACTTCTTCCACTTCTTCCACTTCCTCCAGTTGTTTTTCTTCTTCTTCTTCTTCTTCTTCTTCTTCTTCTTCTTTTTCTTCTTCTTGTTCTTCTTCTTCTTCTTTTTCTTCTTCTTCTTCTTCTTCTTCTCCTTTGTTGACTTCTTCCCTTCGTCCCCTTCGTCCACTTTCTCAACTTCGTCAATTTCATCAATTTCGTCAACTTCATCAACCAAGTCAACTTTGTCCACTTCCTCCACTTCCTCCACTTCCACCACTTCCTCCACTTCGGCAACTTGGTCAACTTGGTCAACTTCTTCCACTTAGTCCACTTTGTCCACTTCGTCCACTTCATCAACTTCGTCCACCTCGTCTACTTCGTCCACTTCTTCAACTTCGTCAACTTCATCCACTTCATCAACTTCGTCCATTTCCTCCACTTCCTGCACTGCCACCACTTCCTCCACTTCCTCAAGTTCGTCAACTTCGTCCACTTCCTCCACTTCATCCACTTCCTCCATTATGTCCACTTCGTCCACTTCGTCAACTTGGTCCACTTGGTCCATTTCGTCCACTCTGTCCACTTTGTCCACTTTGTCCACTTTGTCCACTTTGTCCACTTCATCCACTTCGTCAACTTCGTCCAACTCGTCTACTTCGTCCATTTCGTCCACTTCGTCCACTTCTTCAACTTCGTCAACTTCGTCCACTTCATCAACTTCGTCCATTTCCTCAACTTCCTGCACTGCCACCACTTCCTCCACTTCCTCAAGTTCGTCAACTTCCTCCACTTCCTCCACTTCATCCACTTCCTCCATTATGTCCACTTCGTCCACTTCGTCCACTTCGTCAACTTGGTCCACTTGGTCCACTTGGTCCACTTCGTCAACTTCGTCCAACTCGTCCACTTCGTCCATCTCGTCCACTTCGTCCACTTCTTGAACTTCGTCAACTTCGTCCACTTCATCAACTTCGTCCATTTCCTCAACTTCCTGCACTTCCACCTCTTCCTCCACTGCCTCCACTTCGTCAACTTCGTCCACTTTGTCCACTTCCTCCACTTCGTCCACTTCGTTTGTCCACTTCCTCAACTTCATCCACTTCCTCAACTTCGTCCACTTCGTCAACTTCGTCCACTTCGTCCACTTCGTCCTCTTCGTCCACTTCGTCCTCTTCGTCCTCTTCGTCCACTTCGTCCACTTCATGAACTTTTTCCACTTCAAGAACTTCGTCAACTTCGTCAACTTCGTCCACTTCCTCCACTTCCTGCACTTCCTCCACTTCGTTCACCTCCTCCACTTCCTCCATTTCGTCCACTTCGTCCACTTCGTCAACTTCGTCAACTTCGTCCACTTCGTCCACTTCCTCCACTTTGTCCACTTCGTCCACTTCATCAACTTCGCCCACTTCGTCAACATCATCAAGTTTGTCCACTTCCTCCACTTCCTTCACTTCGTCCACTTCGTCAATTTCGTCCACTTCCTCCACTTCGTCCACTTCGTCAACTTCGTCCACTTCCTCCACTTCCTCCACTTCCTCCACTTCGTCAACTTCGTCAACTTCGTCCACTTCGTCAACAACGCCATCTTCGTCCACTTCGTCAACTTCGTCCACTTCCTCCACTTCCTCCAGTTCGTCAACTTTGTCAACTTCGTCCACTTCGTCAACTTTGTCCACTTCGTCAATTTCGTCAACTTCGTGCACTTCGTTCGTCCACTTCGTCAACTTCGTCCACTTCGTCGTCTTGGTCCACTTCGTCCACTTCGTCATCTTCTTCCTCTTCGTCCCCTTCGCCCACTTCGTCCACTTCGTCCACTTCCCCAACTTCGTCCACTTCGTGAACTTCGTCTACTTCGTCTACTTCGTCCACTTCGTCCACTTCGTCCACTTCGTCCACTTTGTCAACTTCGTCCACTTCGTCCACTTCGTCCACCTCATCCACTTCGTCCACTTCGTCGACTTCGTCAACTTTGTCAATTTCGTCCACTTCGTCAACTTTGTCAATTTCGTCCACTTTGTCAACTTCGTCCACTTCGTTCGTCCACTTCGTTCGTCCACTTCGTCCCCTTCGCCCACTTCGTCCACTTCCCCAACTTCTTCCACTTCGTCAACTTCGTCTACTTCGTCCACTTAATCTACTTCCTCCGCTTCCTCCGCTTCCCCACTTCCTCCACTTCCTCCACTTCGTCCACTTTGTCAACTTCGTCCACTTCGTCCACCTCATCCACTTCGTCCACTTCGTCGACTTCGTCAACTTTGTCAATTTCGTCCACTTCGTCAACTTTGTCAATTTCGTCCACTTTGTCAACTTCGTCCACTTTGTCAACTTCGTCCACTTCGTTCGTCCACTTCGTCCACTTCGTCCACTTCGTCCCCTTCGCCCACTTCGTCCACTTCCCCAACTTCTTCCACTTCGTCAACTTCGTCTACTTCGTCCACTTAATCTACTTGCTCCGCTTCCTCCGCTTCCCCCCACTTCCTCCACTTCCTACACTTCGTCCACTTCGTCCACTTCGTCCACTTTGTCAACTTCGTCAACTTCGTCCACTTCGTCCACTTCGTCCACCTCGTCCACTTCGTCCACTTCGTCAACTTTGTCAATTTCGTCCACTTCGTCAACTTTGTCAATTTCGTCCACTTCGTCAACTTTGTCAATTTCGTCAATTTCGTCCACTTCGTCCACTTCGTCCACTTCGTCCGACTTCGTCCACTTCGTCCACTTCATAACCTACGTCTACTTCCTCAACTTCGTTAACTTCGTCCATTTCGTCAACTTCGCCAACTTCGTCCACTTCGTCCACTTGGTTCACTTCCTCCACTTCCTCCACCTAGTCCATTTCGTCAATTTCGTCAACTTCATCTACTTCGTCCACTTAGTCCACTTCCTCCAATTCATCCACTTCATCCACTTCCGCCATTTCGTCCACTTCGTCCACTTCGTAGAGTACGTCAACTTTGTCCACTTCGTCCGCTTCGTCAACTTCGTCAACTTCATCCACTTCGTCCACTTCGACCACTTCATCCACTTCATCTGCTTCGTCAACTTCGTCAATTCGTCCACTTCGTCCTCTTCTTCCACTTCTTCCACTTCTTCCACTTCCTCCAGTTGTTTTTCTTCTTCTTCTTCTCCTTTGTCCACTTCTTCCCCTTCGTCCCCTTCGTCCACTTCGTCAACTTCGTCAATTTCGTCAGCTTCATCAACCTCGTCAACTTTGTCCACTTCGTCCACTTCCTCCACTATCCTGCACTTCCACCTCTTCCTCCACTTCCTCCACTTCGTCAACTTCGTCCACTTCGTCAACTTCGTCCACTTCGTCCTCTTCGTCCACTTTGTCCACTTCGTCCACTTCGTGAACTTTGACCACTTCGTGAACTTCGTCCACTTCGTCAACTTCGTCAACTTCGTCAACTTCGTCCAGTTCGTCAACTTCGTCCACTTCGTCCACTTCCTCCACTTCGTTCACTTCCTCCACTTCCTCCACTACGTCCACTTCGTCCACTTCGTCCACTTCGTCCACTTCGTGCACTTCGTCCACCTCATCAACTTCGTCCACTTCGTCAACTTAATCCACTTTGTCCACTTCGTCCACTTCATCCACTTCGTCCACGTCGTCACCTTCGCAAACTTCGTCAACTTCGTCCACTTCGTCCACTTAGTCCACTTCCTCCACTTCCTCCACTTCATCCACTTCGTCCACTTCGTCCACTTCGTCCACTTAGTCCACTTAGTCCACTTCCTCAACTTCGTCCACTTCTTCAACTTCGTCCACTTCGTCCACTTTGTCCACTTAGTCTACTTCGTCCACTTCTTCAACTTCGTCCACTTTGTCCACTTTGTCCACTTCGTCATCTTCGTCCACTTCGTCAACTTCCTCCACTTCCTCCACTTCGTCCACTTCGTCCACTTCAACCGCTTCCTTCACTTCGTTCATTTCGTGAACTTTGTCACTTCGTCCACTTAGTCCACTTCCCCCACTTCGTCCACTTCCTCAACTTCGTCCACTTCGTCCTCTTCGTCCACTTCGTCCTCTTCGTCCACTTCGTCCTCTTCGTCCTCTTCGTCCTCTTCGTCCACTTCGTCCACTTCCTCCACTTCGTTCACTTCCTCCACTTCCTCCACTTCGTCAACTTCGTCCACTTCCTCCACTTCCTCCACTTCCTGCACTTTGTCAACTTCGTCCACTTCATCAACTTCGTCCACTTCGTCAACATCATCAACTTTGTCCACTTCCTCCACTTCCTCCACTTCCTTCACTTCGTCCACTTCGTCAATTTCTTCCACTTCCTCCACTTCGTCCACTTCGTCAACTTCGTCCACTTCGTTCAGTTCGTCCGCTTCGTCCACTTCGTCCACTTTGTCCACTTCGTCCACTTCTTCAACGTCGTCAACTTCGTCCACTTCGTCCACTTCGTCAACTTCGTCCACTTCGTCCACTTCCTCCAGTTCGACAACTTTGTCAACTTCGTCCACTTCTTCAACTTTGTCCACTTCGTCAATTTCGTCAACTTCGTCAACTTCGTGCACTTCGTTCGTCCACTTCGTCAACTTCGTCCACTTCGTCGTCTGGGTCCACTTCGTCCACTTCGTTATCTTCGTCCTCTTCGTCCCCTTCGCCCACTTCGTCCACTTCGTCCACTTCCCTAACTTCGTCCACTTTGTCTACTTCGTCCACTTAGTCTACTTCCTCCGCTTCCTCCGCTTCCTCCACTTCGTCCACTTGGTCCACTTTGTCAACTTCGTCCACTTCGTCCACCTCATCCACTTCGTCCACTTCGTCGACTTCGTCCACTTTGTCAATTTCGTCCACTTCGTCAACTTTGTCAATTTCGTCCACTTCGTCCACTTGGTTCACTTCGTCCACTTCGTCAACTTCGTCCACCTCGTCCACTTCGTCCATTTCGTCCACTTCTTCAACTTCGTCCACTTCGTCCACTTCATCAACTTCGTCCATTTCCTCAACTTCCTGCACTTCCACCTCTTCCTCCACTTCCTCCACTACGTCCACTTCCTCCACTTCGTCAACTTCGTCCACTTCGTTTGTCCACTTCGTCAACTTCGTCCACTTCGTCAACTTCGTCCACTTCGTCCTCTTCGTCCACTTTGTCCACTTCGTCCACTTCGTGAACTTGGTCCACTTCGTGAACTTCGTCCACTTCGTCAACTTCGTCAACTTCGTCCACTTCGTCCACTTCCTCCACTTCCTCCACTTCCTCCACTTCCTCCACTTCGTTCACTTCCTCCACTTCCTCCACTTCGTCAACTTCGTCCAGTTCGTGCACTTCGTCCACCTCATCAACTTCGTCCACTTCGTCAACTTCGTCAACCTAATCCACTTCGTCCACTTCGTCCACTTCGTCACCTTCGCAAACTTCGTCAACTTCGTCCACTTCGTCCACTTAGTCCACTTCCTTCACTTCCTCCCCTTCATCCACTTAGTCCACTTAGTCCACTTCCTCAACTTCGTCCACTTCTTCAACTTCGTCCACTTAGTCCACTTCGTCCACTTCTTCAACTTCGTCCACTTTGTCCACTTTGTCCACTTCGTCAACTTCGTCCACTTCGTCAACTTCCTCCACTTCGTCCACTTCGTCCACTTCATCCGCTTCCATCACTTCGTTCATTTCGTGAACTTTGTCAACTTCGTCCGCTTAGTCCACTTCCTCCACTTCCTCCACTTCCTCAACTTCATCCACTTCGTCCACTTCGTCCACCTCGTCTACTTCGTCCACTTCGACCACTTCGTCAACTTCGTCCACTTCTTCAACTTCGTCCACTTCGTCACCTTAGCCCACTTCCTCCACTTCGTTCGTCCACTTCGTCGACTTCATCCACTTCGTCTTCTCGGTCCACTTCGTCTACTTCGTCCACTTCGTAAGCTTCGTCCGCTTCGTCCACTTCGTCCACTTCGTCCACTTCGTCCACTTCGTCTAGTTCGTCAACTTCATTCACTTCGTCCACATCGTCCACTTCGTTCACTTCGTCCTCTGGGTCCACTTTGTCTACTTCGTCCACTTCGTTCGTTTCGTGCGCTTCGTCCACTTCGTCCCCTTCGTGCCCTTCGTCCACTTCGTCCACTTCGTCAACTTCGTCCACTTCGTCCTCTTCCTCCACTTCGTCCCCTTCGTCCACTTCGTGCACTTCGTCCACTTTGTCCACTTCGTCTTCTTCGTCCACTTCGTCCACTTTTTCCACTTCGTCAACTTCGTCCACTTTCTCCACTTCGTCCACTTCGTCCACTTCCTCCTCTTCCTCCACTCTGACCACTTCCTGCACTTCCTCCACTTCGTCCACTTCGTTAACTTAGTCAACTTCGTCCACTTAGTCCACTTTCTCCACTTCGTCCACTTCCTCCACATCCTCCACATCGTCTACTTCCTCTACTTCGTCCACTGATTCAACTTCGTCAACTTCGTCCTCTTCGTCCCATTCGTCCAGTTCCTCCTCTTCCTACACTTCGTGAACTTCGTCCACTTCGTCAAGTTCGTCTACTTCGTCAACTTCGTCGACTTCGTCCTCTTCGTCACCTTCGTCCACTTCGTCAACTTCGTCCACGTCTTTCACATCCTCCACTTCCTCCACTTCGTCCACTTCGTCCACTTCGTCCACGTCTTTCACTTCCTCCACTTCCTCCACTTCCTCAACTTCCTCAACTTCGTCCACTTCGTCCTCTTCGTCACCTTCGTCCACTTCGTCAACTTCGTCCACGTCTTTCACTTCCTCCACTTCCTCCACTTCCTCCACTTCGTCAACTTCGTCCACTTCGTCCGCGTCTTTCACTTCCTCCACTTCCTCCACTTCCTCAACGTCCTCAACTTCGTCAACTTTGTCAACTTCGTCAACTTCGTGCACTTCGTCCACTTCGTGCATTTCGTCCACTTCGTGCACTTCGTCAACTTCGTCCACTTCGTCAACGTCGTCAAACTTGTCCAGTTTGTCCACTTCGTCCACTTCGTCAACTTCGTTCACTTCGTCCACATGGTCCACTTCCTCCACTTCGTCAACTTCGTCTACTTAGTCCACTTCCTCCACTTCCTCCACTTCATCCACTTCCTCGACTTCGTCCACTTCGTCATCTTCGTCCACTTAGTCCACTTCTACAACTTCGTCCACTTCCAACATTTCGTCCACTTCGTCAACTTCGTCCACTTCATCCACGTCGTCCACTTTGTCCACTTCGTCCACTTCATCCACTTCGTCCACTTCCTCCACTTCATCCACTTCGTCAACTTCGTCCACTTCCTTCACTTCGTCCACTTCGTCAACTTCGTCCACTTGATCCACTTGGTCCACTTCGTCCACTTCGTCCACTTCCTCCACTTCGTCCACTTCGTCCACTTCGTCCACTTCGACCTTTTCGTCCACTTCCTCCACTTCCACCACTTCCTCCACTTCGTCAACTTCGTTTACTTCATCAACTTCGTCCACTTCCTCCACTTTGTCCTCCTCATCAACTTCGTCCACTTCGTGAACTTCGACCACTTCGTCCACTTCGTCAACTTCGTCAACTTCGTCCACTTCATCAACTTCGTCCACTTCCTCCACTTCCTCCACTTCCTCCACTTCCTCCACTTCGTCAGCTTCGTCAACTTTGTCAACTTCGTCCACTTCCTCCACCTCGTTCACTTCCTCCACTTCCTTCACTTCGTCAACTTCGTCCACTTCGTGCACTTCGTCAACTTCGTCCACTTCGTGCACTTCGTCAACTTCGTGCACTTCGTCCACTTCGTAAACTTCGTCAACCTCATCCACCTTCTCCACTTCGTCCACTTCGTCCAGTTCGTCCACTTCTTCCACTTCGTCCACTTCTTCCACTTCATCCAATTCGTGAACTTCGCAAACTTCGTCAACTTCGTGCACTTCCTCCACTTCCTCTTCTTCATCCACTTCGTCCACTTCGTCCACTTCCTCAACTTCGTCATCTTCGTCCACTTCGTCAACTTCGTCCACTTCCTCCACTTCCTCTACTTCCTCCACTTCGTCCACTTCGTCCACTTCCTCAACTTCGTCATCTTCGTCCACTTCGTCAACTTCGTCCTCTTCGTTCACTTCGTCCAGTTCCTCCACTTCCTTCACTTCGCGAACTTCGTCCACTTCGTTCGTCCACTTCGTCAACTTCGTCCACTTCGTTCGTCCACTTCGTCAACTTCGTCCCCTTCGTCCTCTTCGTCACCTTCGTCACCTTCGTCAACTTCGTCAACTTCGTCCACTTCCTGCATTTCCTCCACTTCGTCAACTTCGTCCACTTCGTCCACGTCTTTCACTTCCTCCACTTCCTCCACGTCCTCCACTTCCTCCACTTCGTCAACTTCGTCAACTTCGTCAACTTCGTCAACTTCGTGCACTTCGTCCACTTCGTGCACTTCGTCAACTTCGTCCACTTCGTCAACTTCGTCAACGTCGTCAACCTCGTCTACTTTGTCCACTTTGTCCACTTTCTCCACTTCGTCAACTTCGTTCACTTCGTCCACTTCGTCCATTTCCTCCACTTCCTCCACTTCCTCCATTTCCTCCACTTCATCCACTTCCTCGACTTCGTCCACTTCGTCATCTTCGTCCACTTAGTCCACTTCTTCAACTTTGTCAACTTCGTCCATTTCGTCCACTTCCTCCACTTCGTCCACTTCGTCCACTTCGTCAACTTCGTCCACTTCCTTCACTTCGTCCACTTCGTCAACTTCGTTAACTTCGTCTACTTAGTCCACTTCGTCCACTTCGTCCACTTCGTCCACTTCGTCCACTTCGTCCACTTCGTCCACTTCGTCCACTTCCTCCACTTCGTCCACTTCGTCCACTTCGTCCTCTTCGTCCACTTCCTCCACTTCCACCACTTCCTCCACTTCGTCAACTTCGTCCACTTCATCAACTACATCTACTTTGTCCTCTTCGTCAACTTCGTCCACTTCGTGATCTTCGTCCACTTCGTCAACTTCGTTCACATCGGCAACTTCGTCTACTTCGTCAACTTCGTCAACTTTGTCCACTTCCTCCACTTCCTCCACCTCGTTCACTTCCTCCACTTCCTCCACTTCCTCCACTTTCTCCACTTCGTCAACTTCTTCCATTTCGTGCACTTCGTCCACTTCGTGCACTTCGTCAACATCGTCAACTTCGTCAACCTCATCCACTTTGTCCACTTCGTCCACTTCGTCCAGTTTGTCCACTTCGTCCACTTCGTCCACTTCGTCAACTTCGTCCACTTCGTCCACTTCTTCCACTTCGTCCACTTCGTCCACTTCGTCCACTTCGTCAACTTCGCAAACTTCGTCAACTTCGTGCACTTCCTCCACTTCCTCCACTTCCTCCACTTCGTCCACCTCCTCCACTCCCTCCACTTCGTCCACTTCGTCAACTTAGTCCACTTCGTCCACTTCCTCCACTTCCTCCACTTCATAACTTCCTCCACTTCGTCAACTTCATCCACTTCGTGCACTTCGTCAACTTCGTCAACCTCATCCACTTTGTCTACTTCGTCCACTTCGTCCACTTCGTCCACTTCGTCAACTTCGTCCACTTCGTCAACTTCGTCCACTTCGTTCACTTCGTCCACTTCGTCCACATCGGCCACTTCGTCAACTTCGTCCACTTCGCCAACTTCGTCCACTTCCTCCACTTCCTTCACTTCGTCCACTTCGTCAACTTCGACTCTTCGTCCACTTAGTCCACTTCCTCTACTTCCTCCACTTCGTCCACTTCGACCACTTACTCAACTTCGTCATCTTCGTCCACTTCGTCAACTTCGTCCACTTCCTCCACTTCCTCTACTTCCTCCACTTCGTCCACTTCCTCAACTTCGTCATCTTCGTCCACTTCGTCAACTTCGTCCACTTCGTCCTCTTCGTCCACTTCGTCCAGTTCCGCCACTTCCTCCACTTCGCGAACTTCGTCCACTTCGTTCGTCCGCTTCGTTCGTCCACTTCGTCAACTTCGTCCACTTCGTCAACTTCGTCCACTTCGTCAACTTCGTCCACTTCGTCCTCTTCGTCACCTTCGTCAACTTCGTCAACTTCGTCCACTTCCTGCACTTCCTCCACTTCGTCAACTTCGTCCACTTCGTCCACGTCTTTCACTTCCTCCACTTCCTCCACGTCCTCCACTTCCTCCACTTCGTCAACTTCGTCAACTTTGTCAACTTCGTCAACTTCGTCCACTTCGTGCACTTCGTCAACTTCGTCCACTTTGTCCACTTCGTCAACGTCGTCAACCTCGTCCACTTTGTCCACTTCGTCAACTTCGTCCACTTCGTTCACTTCGTCCACTTCGTCCATTTCCTCCACTTCCTCCACTTCCTCCACTTCCTCCACTTCATCCACTTCCTCGACTTCGTCCACTTCGTCATCTTCGTCCACTTAGTCCACTTCTTCAACTTTGTCAACTTCCTCCATTTCGTCCACTTCCTCCACTTCATCCACTTCGTCCACTTCGTCAACTTCGTCGACTTCGTCCACTTCCTTCACTTCGTCCACTTCGTCGACGTCGTCAACTTCGTTAACTTCGTCTACTTAGTCCACTTCGTCCACTTCGTCTACTTCGTCCACTTCGTCCACTTCGTCCACTTCATCCACTTCGTCCTCTTCGACCACTTCCTCCACTTCCACCACTTCCCCCACTTCGTCAACTTCGTCCACTTCATCCACTTCGTCCACTTTGTCCTTTTCGTCAACTTCGTCCACTTCGTGACCTTCGTCCACTTCGTCAACTTCGTCCACATCGTCAACTTCATCTACTTCGTGAACTTCGTCAACTTCGTCAACTTTGTCCACTTCCTCCACTTCCTCCACCTCGTTCACTTCCTCCACTTCCTCCACTTTCTCCACTTCCTCAACTTCTTCCACTTCGTGCACTTCGTCAACATCGTCAACTTCGTCAACCTCATCCACTTTGTCCACTTTGTCCACTTCGTCCACTTCGTCAACTTCGTCCAGTTCGTCCAGTTCGTCCACTTCTTCCACTTCGTCCACTTCGTCCACTTCGTCAACTTCGCAAACTTCGTCAACTTCGTGCACTTCCTCCACTTCCTCCACTTCGTCCACCTCCTCCACTCCCTCCACTTCGTCCACTTCGTCCACTTAGTCCACTTCCTCCACTTCCTCCACTTCCTCCACTTCATAACTTCCTCCACTTCGTCAACTTCGTCCACTTCGTGCACTTCGTCAACATCGTCAACTTCGTCAACCTCATCCACTTCGTCAACTTCGTCCACCTCATCCACTTCGTCAACTTCGTCCACTTCGTCAACTTCGTCAACTTCGTCCACTTCGTCAACTTCGTCCACATCGGCCACTTCGTCAACTTCGTCCACATCGGCCACTTCGTCAACTTCGTCCACTTCGCCAACTTCGTCCACTTCCTCCACTTCCTTCACTTCGTCCACTTCGTCAACTTCGACTCTTCGTCCACTTAGTCCACTTCCTCTACATCGTCCACTTCGGCCACTTCCTCAACTTCGTCATCTTCGTCCACTTCCTCCACTTCCTCTACTTCCTCCACTTCGTCCACTTTCTCCACTTCCTCAACTTCGTCATCTTCGTCCACTTCGTCAACTTCGTCAACTTCGTCAACTTCGTCCACTTCGTCAACTTCGGCCTCTTCGTCCACTTCGTCCAGTTCCTCCACTTCGCGAACTTCGTCCACTTCGTTCGTCCACTTCGTCAACTTCGTCCACTTCGTCAACTTCGTCTACTTCGTCAACTTCGTCCACTTCGTCAACTTCGTGCACTTCGTCCTCTTCGTCACCTTCGTCAACTTCGTCCACTTCCTGCACTTCCTCCACTTCGTCAACTTCGTCCACTTCGTCCACGTCTTTCATTTCCTCCACTTCGTCCACTTCCTCAACTTCGTCATCTTCGTCCACTTCGTCAACTTCGTCAACTTCGTCCACTTCGTCAACTTCCTCAACTTCGTCCACTTCGTGCACTTCGTCCACTTCGTGCACTTCGTCCACTTCGTCAACTTCGTCCACTTCGTCAACTTCGTCAACGTCATCAACCTCGTCCACTTTGTCCACTTTGTCCACTTCGTCAACTTCGTCCACTTCGTTCACTTCGTCCACTTCGTCCATTTCCTCCACTTCCTCCACTTCCTCCACTTCCTCCACTTCATCCACTTCCTCGACTTCGTCCACTTCGTCATCTTCGTCAACTTAGTCCACTTCTTCAACTTTGTCAACTTCCTCCATTTCCGTCCACTTCATCCACTTCGTCCACTTCGTCCACTTCGTCAACTTCGTCCACTTCGTCAACTTCGTCAACTTCGTCAACTTCGTCCACTTCGTCAACTTCGTCCACTTCGTCCTCTTCGTCACCTTCGTCAACTTCGTCAAGTTCGTCCACTTCCTGCACTTCCTCCACTTCGTCAACTTCGTCCACTTCGTCCACGTCTTTCACTTCCTCCACTTCCTCCACGTCCTCCACTTCCTCCACTTCGTCAACTTCGTCAACTTCGTCCACTTCGTCAATTTCGTCCACTTCGTCAACTTCGTCAACGTCGTCAACCTCGTCCACTTTGTCCACTTTGTCCACTTCGTCAACTTCGTCCACTTCGTTCACTTCGTCCACTTCGTCCATTTCCTCCACTTCCCCCACTTCCGCCACTTCATCCACTTCCTCGACTTCGTCCACTTCGTCATCTTCGTCCACTTAGTCCACTTCTTCAACTTTGTCAACTTCCTCCATTTGGTCCACTTCCTCCACTTCGTCCACTTCATCCACTTCGTCAACTTCGTCAACTTCGTCGACTTCGTCCACTTCCTTCACTTCGTCCACTTCGTCAACTTCGTTAACTTCGTCTACTTAGTCCACTTCGTCCACTTCGTCTACTTCGTCCACTTCGTCCACTTCGTCCACTTCGTCCACTTCATCCACTTCGTCCACTTCGTCCTCTTCGACCACTTCCTCCACTTCCACCACTTCCCCCACTTCGTCAACTTCGTCCACTTCATCCACTTCGTCCACTTTGTCCTCTTCGTCAACTTCGTCCACTTCGTGACCTTCGTCCACTTCGTCAACTTCGTCCACATCGTCAACTTCATCTACTTCGTGAACTTCGTCAACTTCGTCAACTTTGTCCACTTCCTCCACTTCCTCCACCTCGTTCACTTCCTCCACTTCCTCCACTTCCTCCACTTTCTCCACTTCCTCAACAACTTCTTCCACTTCGTGCACTTCGTCAACATCGTCAACTTCGTCAACCTCATCCACTTTGTCCACTTTGTCCACTTCGTCCACTTCGTCAACTTCGTCCAGTTCGTCCAGTTCGTCCACTTCTTCCACTTCGTCCACTTCGTCAACTTCGCAAACTTCGTCAACTTCGTGCACTTCCTCCACTTCCTCCACTTCGTCCACCTCCTCCACTCCCTCCACTTCGTCCACTTCGTCCACTTAGTCCACTTCCTCCACTTCCTCCACTTCCTCCACTTCATAACTTCCTCCACTTCGTCAACTTCGTCCACTTCGTGCACTTCGTCAACATCGTCAACTTCGTCAACCTCATCCACTTTGTCTACTTCGTCCACTTCGTCAACTTCGTCAACTTCGTCCACTTCGTCAACTTCGTCAACTTCGTCCACTTCGTCAACTTCGTCAACTTCGTCCACTTCGTCAACTTCGTCCACTTCGTTCACTTCGTCCACTTCGTCCACATCGGCCACTTCGTCAACTTCGTCCACTTCGCCAACTTCGTCCACTTCCTCCACTTCCTTCACTTCGTCCACTTCGTCAACTTCGACTCTTCGTCCACTTAGTCCACTTCCTCTACATCGTCCACTTCGTCCACTTCCTCAACTTCGTCATCTTCGTCCACTTCCTCCGCTTCCTCTACTTCCTCCACTTCGTCCACTTCCTCCACTTCCTCAACTTCGTCATCTTCGTCCACTTCGTCAACTTCGTCAACTTCGTCCACTTCGTCAACTTCGTCCTCTTCGTCCACTTCGTCCCGTTCCTCCACTTCGCGAACTTCGTCCACTTCGTTCGTCCACTTCGTCAACTTCGTCCACTTCGTCAACTTCGTCAACTTCGTCAACTTCGTCCACTTCGTCAACTTCGTGCACTTCGTCCTCTTCGTCACCTTCGTCAACTTCGTCAACTTCGTCCACTTCCTGCACTTCCTCCACTTCGTCAACTTCGTCCACGTCTTTCATTTCCTCCACTTCCTCCACTTCGTCCACTTCCTCAACTTCGTCATCTTCGTCCACTTCGTCAACTTCGTCCACTTCGTCAACTTCCTCAACTTCGTCCACTTCGTGCACTTCGTCCACTTCGTCAACTTCGTTCCACTTCGTTCACTTCGTCCACTTCGTCCATTTCCTCTACTTCCTCCACTTCCTCCACTTCGTCCACCTCCTCCACTCCCTCCACTTCGTCCACTTCGTCAACTTAGTCCACTTCGTCCACTTCCTCCACTTCCTCCACTTCCTCCACTTCATAACTTCCTCCACTTCGTCAACTTCGTCCACTTCGTGCACTTCGTCAACATCGTCAACTTCGTCAACCTCATCCACTTTGTCTACTTCGTCCACTTCGTCCACTTCGTCAACTTCGTCCACTTCGTCAACTTCGTCCACTTCGTTCACTTCGTCCACTTCGTCCACATCGGCCACTTCGTCCACTTCGCCAACTTCGTCCACTTCCTCCACTTCCTTCACTTCGTCCACTTCGTCAACTTCGACTCTTCGTCCACTTAGTCCACTTCCTCTACTTCCTCCACTTCGTCCTCTTCCTCAACTTCGTCATCTTCGTCCACTTCGTCAACTTCGTCCACTTCCTCCACGTCCTCTACTTCCTCCATTTTGTCCACTTCGTCCACTTCCTCAACTTCGTCATCTTCGTCCACTTCGTCAACTTCGTCAACTTCGTCAACTTCGTCAACTTCGTCCTCTCCGTCCACTTCGTCAACTTCGTCTACTTCGTCAACTTCGTCCACTTCGTCAACTTCATCCACTTCGTCCTCTTCGTCACCTTCGTCAACTTCGTCAAGTTCGTCCACTTCGTCCAGTTCCTCCACTTCCTCCACTTCGTGAACTTCGTCCACTTCGTCAACTTCGTCCACTTCGTTCGGCTACTTCGTCAACTTCGTCAACTTCGTCTACTTCGTCAACTTCGTCCACTTCGTCAACTTCGTCCACTTCGTCCTCTTCGTCACCTTCGTCAACTTCGTCAAGTTCGTCCACTTCCTGCACTTCCTCCACTTCGTCAACTTCGTCCACTTAGTCCACGTCTTTCACTTCCTCCACTTCCTCCACGTCCTCCACTTCCTCCACTTCGTCAACTTCGTCAACTTCGTCAACTTCGTCCACTTCGTCCACTTCGTCCACTTCATCAACTTCGTCCACTTCGTCAACTTCGTCAACGTCGTCAACCTCGTCCACTTTGTCCACTTTGTCCACTTCCTCAACTTCGTCCACTTCGTCCATTTCCTCCACTTCCTCCACTTCATCCACTTCATCCACTTCCTCGACTTCGTCCACTTCGTCATCTTCGTCCACTTAGTCCACTTCTTCAACTTTGTCAACTTCCTCCATTTCGTCCACTTCGTCCACTTCGTCCACTTCATCCACTTTGTCCACTTCGTCCACTTCGTCAACTTCGTCAACTTCGTCCACTTCGTTAACCTCATCTACTTAGTCCACTTCGTCCACTTCGTCTACTTCGTCCACTTCGTCCACTTCGTCCACTTCATCCACTTCGTCCACTTCGTCCTCTTCGACCACTTCCTCCACTTCCACCACTTCATCCACTTCGTCAACTTCGTCCCCTTCATCAACTTCGTCCACTTTGTCCTCTTCGTCAACTTCGTCCACTTCGTGATCTTTGTACACTTCGTCAACTTCGTCCACATCGTCAACTTCGTCTACTTCGTGAACTTCGTCAACTTCGTCAACTTTGTCCACTTCCTCCACTTCCTCCACCTCGTTCACTTCCTCCACTTCCTCCACTTCCTCCACTTTCTCCACTTCGTCAACTTCTTCCACTTCGTGCACTTCGTCCAGTTCGTGCACTTCGTCAACATCGTCAACTTCGTCAACCTCATCCACTTTGTCCACTTCGTCCACTTCGTCCACTTCGTCAACTTCGTCCAGTTCGTCCACTTCTTCCACTTCGTCCACTTCGTCCACTTCGTCCACTTCGTCCACTTCGTCAACTTCGCAAACTTCGTCAACTTCGTGCACTTCCTCCGCTTCCTCCACTTCCTACACTTCGTCCACCACCTCCACTCCCTCCACTTCGTCCACTTCGTTAACTTAGTCCACTTCGTCCACTTCCTCCACTTCCTCCACTTCGTCAACTTCGTCCACTTCGTGTACTTCGTCAACATCGTCAACTTCGTCAACCTCATCCACTTTGTCTACTTCGTCCACTTCGTCAACTTCGTCAACTTCGTCCACTTCGTCAACTTCGTCCACTTCGTTCACTTCGTCCACTTCGTCCACATTGGCCACTTCGTCCACTTCGCCAACTTCGTCCCCTTCCTCCACTTCCTTCACTTCGTCCACTTCGTCAACTTCGACTCTACGTCCACTTAGTCCACTTCCTCTACTTCCTCCACTTCGTCCACTTCGTCCACTTCGTCCACTTCGTCCACTTCGTCCACTTTCTCAACTTCGTCATCTTCGTCCACTTCGTCAACTTCATTCACTTCCTCCACGTCCTCTACTTCATCCACTTTGTCCACTTCGTCCACTTCCTCAACTTCGTCATCTTCGTCCAATTCGTCAACTTCGTCAACTTCGTCAACTTCGTCCTCTTCGTCCACTTCGTCCAGTTCCTCCACTTCCTCCACTTCCTCCACTTCATGAACTTCGTCCACTTCGTCAACTTCGTCCACTTCGTTCGTCCTCTTCGTCCCCTTCGTCAAGTTCGTCCACTTCCTACACTTCCTTCACTTCGTCAACTTCGTCCACTTCGTCCACGTCTTTCACTTCCTCCACTTCCTCCACGTCCTCCACTTCCTCACTTCGTCAACTTCGTCAACTTCGTGCACTTCGTGCACTTCGTCAACTTCGTCCACTTCGTCAACTTCGTCAACCTCGTCAACCTCGTCCACTTGTCCACTTCGTCAACTTCGTCCACTTCGTTCACTTCGTCCACTTCGTCCATTTCCTGCACTTCCTCCACTTCCTCCACTTCCTCCACTTCCTCGACTTCGTCCACTTCGTCATCTTCGTCCACTTAGTCCACTTCTTCAACTTTGTCAACTTCCTCCATGTCGTCCACTTCCTCCACTTCGTCCACCTCATCCACTTCGTCCAGTTTGTCCACTTCGTCAACTTCGTCCACTTCGTCAACTTCGTTCACTTCGTCTACTTAGTCCACTTCGTCCACTTCGTCTACTTCGTCCACTTCGTCCACTTCGTCCACTTCATCCACTTCGTCCACTTCGTCCTCTTCGACCATTCCTCCACTTCCACCACTTCCTCCACTTCGTCAACTTCGTCCACTTCATCAACTTCGTCCACTTTGTCCTCTTCGTCAACTTCGTCCACTTCGTGATCTTCGTCCACTTCGTCAACTTCGTCCACATCGTCAACTTCGTCAACTTTGTCCACTTCCTCCACCTCGTTCACTTCCTCCACTTCCTCCACTTTCTCCACTTCGTCAACTTCTTCCACTTCGTGCACTTCGTCACATCGTCAACTTCGTCAACCTCATCCACTTGTCCACTATCCACTTTTACTTCGTCCACTTCGTCAACGTCCAGTTCGTCCACTTCTTCCACTTCGTCCACTTCGTCAACTTCGCAAAACTTCGTCAACTTCGTGCACTTCCTCCACTTCCTCCACTTCCTCCACGTCCACCTCCTTCACTCCCTCCACTTCGTCCATTTCGTCAACTTAGTCCACTTCGTCCACTTCCTCCACTTCTCCGCTTCATAACTTCCTCCACTTCGTCAACTTCGTCCACTTCGTGCACTTGTCAACATCGTCAACTTCGTCAACCTCATCCACTTTGTCTACTTCGTCCAGTTCGTCCACTTCGTCAACCTCGTCCACTTCGTCAACTTCGTCCACTTCGTTCACTTCGCCCACTTCGTCCACATCGGCCACTTCGTCAACTTCGTCCACTTCGCCAACTTCGTCCACTTCCTCCACTTCCTCACTTGTCCACTTCGACTCTTCGTCCACTTAGTCCACTTCCTCTACTTCCTCCACTTCGTCCACTTCGTCCACTTCCTCAACTTCGTCATCTTCGTCCACTTCGTCAACTTCGTCCACTTCTCCACTTCCTCTACTTCCTCCACTTCGTCCAATTCGTCCACTTCCTCAACTTCGTCATCTTCGTCAGTTCGTCAACTTCGTCAACTTCGTCCTCTTCGTCCACTTCGTCAAGTTCCTCCACTTCCTTCACTTCGCGAACTTCGTCCACTTCGTTCGTCCACTTCGTCAACTTCGTCCACTTCGTTCGTCCACTTCGTCAATTTCGTCCACTTCGTCAACTTCGTCAACTTCGTCCCTTCGTCCTCTTCGTCACCTTCGTCAATTTCGTCACTTCGTCCACTTCCTGCATTTCCTCCACTTCGTCAACTTTGTCCACTTCGTCCACGTCTTTCACTTCCTCCACTTCCTCCAGTCCTCCACTTCCTCCACTTCGTCAACTTCATCAACTTCGTCAACTTCGTCAACTTCGTCGACTTCGTGCACTTCGTCCACTTCGTGCACTTCGTCCACTTCGTCAACTTTGTCCACTTCGTCAACTTCGTCAACGTCGTCAACCTCGTCTACTTTGTCCACTTTGTCCACTTTGTCCACTTCGTCAACTTCGTTACTTCGTCCACTTCGTCCATTTCCTCCACTTCCTCCATTTCCTCCATTTCCTCCACTTCATCACTTCTCGACTTCGTCCACTTCGTCATCTTTCGTCCACTAAGTCCACTCTTCAACTTTGTCAACTTCGTCCACTTCTCCACTTCGTCCACTTCGTCCACTTCGTCCACTTCGTCAACTTCGTCAACTTCGTCCACTTCCTCCACTTCGTCCACTTCGTCAACTTCGTTAACTTCGTCTCGAGCCACTTCGTCCACTTCGTCACTTCGTCTACTTCTCCACTTCGTCCACTTCCTCCACTTCCTAACTTCGTCATCTCGTCCACTTCGTCAACTTCGTCCACTTCGTCAACTTCGTCTCTTCGTCACTTCGTCCGTTCCTCACTTCGCGAACTTCGTCCACTTCGTTCGCCACTTCGTCAACTTCGTCCACTTCGTCACTTCGTCTACTTCGTCACTTCGTCCACTTCGTCAACTTCGTGCACTTCGTCCCTTCGTCACCTTCGTCAACTTCGTCAACTCGTCCACTTCCTTGCACTTCCTCACACTCGTCAACTTCGTCCACTTAGTCCACGTCTTTCACTTCCTCCACTTCCTCCACGTCCTCCACTTCCTCCACTCGTCAACTCGTCAACTTCGT
>NW_028274469.1:0-45577 GCF_029865625.1 Vigna umbellata | reverse complement strand
ACTTCGTCAACTTCGTCCACTTCTTCCGTTTCTTCTTCTTGTTCTTCTTCTTGTTCTTCTTCTTGTTCTTCTTCCACAACGTCTTCTTGTTCTTCTTCTTCTTCCTCTTCGTCCACTTCATCCACTTGGTCCACTTCTTCCACTTCTTCCAATTCGTCAACTTCGTCCATTTCGTCCAATTCGTCAACTTCGCCACTTCGTCCATTTCGTCAGCGTCGTCCACTTCGTCGACTTCGTGCACTTCACCCACTTCTTCCACTTCTTCGTGTTCTTCTTCTTGTTTTTCTTCTACTTCTTCTTCTTTCACTTCAGCCATCCATTTCATCAACTTCGTCAACTTCGTCCCCTTCATCCCCTTCGTCCACCTTATCCACTTCGTCCTCTTCGTCCACTTCTCCCACTTCTTCCACTTCTTCTTCTTGTTCTTCTTGTTCTTCTTCCACTTCTTCTTCTTCTTTTGCTGGTTCTTCTTCTTCGTCTTCCACTTCGTCCACTTCCTCATCTTCGTCCACTTCGTCCACTTCTTCCACTTCGCACACTTCGTCCACTTCGTACACTTCGTCCACGTCGTTCACTTCGTCCACTTCGTGCATGTCGTCCACTTCATCCACCTCGTCCACTCCGTCCGCTTCTCCAACTTCGTCAACTTCTTCTTCTCGTTCTTCTTCCACTTCTTCTTCTTGTTCTTCTTGTTTCTTTTCTGCTTCTTCACTTCTTCCACTTCCTCCATTTCGTCCACTTCGTCCAATTCGTCCACTACGTCCACTTCGTCAACTTCGTCCACATCGTCCACTTTGTCCACTTCGTTCACTTCGTCCACTTCGTCCACTTCGTCCACTTCGTCCACTTCGTCCACTTCGTCCACTTCGTCCACTTCGTCCAATTCGTCCACTTCGTGCACTTCGTCCACATCGTTCACATCGTCCATGATGAGTCAATATTTTATTCACTTCACTTAGTTTATTGTACTAGAATTAATCGGGGAATTGTGCTTAAATGTCCGGTATTTTCCCATTTTTCCTAATTGTGCTTAATTTGATCAGAAATTCTTATTTTAATTAATTTGAATGATTTGAGCTAATTATTTGCATTATTAATTGTAGGGAAAATTTTGGAAATACAATTTGGGACATTTAGAGGTAAAATGATTGAGGAGGTGTGGATTTAGTTTTTGGAGGTGCATGCGGTAATTTATTCTTGAAAAGAGAGAGCTACCGTGGGAGCCACCACATTTTTTCTTGGCTGGAATGTGCAACACATATACATGATGGCTTCACATTCCCAGCACATTTTGGTGAGCACACGGCTCTTGTACTCAAATGTGTGAAATTGAAGAATATAGAATGGATGGGGCTGCACACGTGGAAGTGGAGAGAAGTCTTTCAATTATTTATTAAATTTTAAGAAGCAAGACTTTGGAACATTGCATCTCACGACCTTAAGGCAGCCAACACAAAATGGAATCTATTTCTCCTTTAGCAAATGGAAGACAAGGGCCCACATTGAAGCACACGGCCCACACTTGGAAGTAGCACAGCAACACCACACAGCTTTCGGTCCAGCAAAAAGAAGTGGCAGAAAGAAAAGGAAGCTTTCATTTTTTGAGAGGGGTGCACACGGGATTCCAGCATTCCAACACACGTCCACGTCCAGGATGGAGCAACTCACGGTCCAAAAACTCCCATCCAGAGCAGCAGCTTGATTCCATTTAGAGAGGACTGCGGACCACATGAGAAGGACAAGCACACGTCCAAGGTTGTCACGGCATGGATGGAGAGCACACAACACTTTACAACTCCACGTGAAGGAGCTTCCACGTCCAGCACTGCACGGAGTGAAATAAAGCACACCCGGCCCACATCCAGCACGAGAATGAAAAAAACTGGGCTGATCCACTCACGCTGTAGCATCACTCACGCTCCAGCATTTTTTCCAGCAGCTTTGAAGAGGCACCATGGTCCAGTAGGGGTGTGTCCAGCAAGAAGGGAAGCTACGTCCAGCAAGAAGGGAAGCTACGTCCAGCAGAAGCAGTTGCGCGTCCAGCAACTTGGCACCACGTAAGAGGGGTTGAGTCCAGCAAAGGTGGGAGTGCACGGGAAGAGAAAAAAAAAAAGCAGAAACACACCACATGGCCTAGGGCAGCCAGGACAATAGAAAAGAGGAGAGGCCACGCACATGGAGGGGACACTTTTCATTTTGAGGAGGGAGGAGAGCCCAGCCGCCACCTTGGGGTCTGGATACTACTCTCTTGGCTGGAGTTCTCTGGAGGAAAACAAAGTTGTTGGAGAGCAAGGAGAGCAGAAATGCGTTTAGTTGCCGCTAAGTAAGAGCTTCTGGTTTAGTTTCTCTGTCAGCACAATGGAATGGAGCCTAGCTTGAATGGGTTTTGTTTGTATCTTTAATGCTTGAACCAAGAATCATTTTATTATTATTTTACACCTTGGAAAGCATTAACCGAAGTAGCCTTGTTCATTTGCTGTTAACGCTTTCATCTAATGCCATTTCATTTTGAATTGCATTTAATGTTTCGTTTGTTTCTTGTATCTTTGTTTTATTCCATGAGCTTTGTCACTTTTACACGGTTGAACTAAATAATTGCTGGAGTGGAAAGAGTCTAATATTTGTTCAATTGCTTCAAGGGAAGATTAAGTCTTTGGTTTTGCTAGAATAAAGTATAATATGTGTAGGAAGTGGTCACGGCATTTTGCACACATATCAATCTTTAAAAATCAGAAAAGAATTGTCTAGAAGCATGGTGCAGAGGTGTGGAATTTTTATTTGGGAAAAGAAGTAGGATACGTCGGAGATGTGGTGTCACGGTTTAGTAAGGAGAAAGTGGTGTGTTGTCACATATGAAGGGTTTTAATTACTTAGGATGGTGACTTTCTTTAGTGGTATAGTTGAACACGGTGATAGCTTTCATTTCAAATGCTTTTGGGAAATAAGTGGAGCCTGTGGTGATTAAAATAAAATAAGATGTTGGAAGTGCACCATTCACGTAAGGAGTAACCAAGAAAAGCATGTAAATTATTTTAATTTTCTTTGGATTGAATACATGGATGTGTCACGGCTAAGGAGGTAGTTCTTTATAAGTTTGCAATGTTTAATTTCTTTTGGTAGATGAATGGGTCATAAGTTTTATTTTCTTTCATTTTACTGTTTTAAAATTTTAATTCGATGCTTTTTAATTTTATCCGCAACCAAAACCACTACAAACCCCCCCTACTACGTGTTTGATCTGAGACTGAACCAAAATTGGTCCTTGAGAGACGACCTAGGAGTCACTTCCTAGTACTGTACTGCATTCTTTCATGCACAACTTTTGTGAGAGGTGCGACCCTCTCATCAGTCCACTTCGTCCACTTAGTCAACTTCGTCCACTTCGTCAACTTCGTCCAGTATGTCTACTTCGTCCACTACTTCTTCTTGTTCTTCTTCTTGTTCTTGTTGTTCTTCTTCTTCTTCCACTTTGTCCAGTTCGTCCACTTCGTCCACTTCCTCAACTTCCTCAACTTCGTCAACTTCGTCCACTTCTTCTTCCACTTCTTCCACTTCTTCCACTTCTTCCAGTTCGTCTAGTTCGTCCACTTCGTTCACTTCTTCTTTTTGTTCTTCTTCCACTACTTCTTCTTGTTCTTGTTCTTCTTGTTCTTCTTCTGCTTCTTATTCTTCTTCCGCTTCGTCCACTTGGTCAACTTCTTCCACTTCCACCAGTTCATCAACTTCGTCCATTTCGTCCACTTCGTCAGATTCGTCGACTTCGTCCACTTGGTCCACTTCTTCCACTTCTTCCAATTCGTCCACTTCGTCCATTTCGTCCACTTCGTCAACTTCCTCCACTTCGTCCATTTTGTCCACTTCCCTAGCTTCATCGATTTTTCCACTTCGTCCACTTCTTCCATTTCGTCCACTTCGTCAACTTCGTCCACCGCGTGGACTTCGTCCCCTTCGTCCACCTCGTGCACTTCGTCCACGTCGTCCACTCCGTCCACTTCTCCCACTTCTTCGACTTCTTCTTCTTGTTCTTCTTCCAGTTCTTCTTCTTGTCCTTCTTCTTGTTCTTCTTGTTCTTGTTGTTGTTCTTCTTCTTCTTCCACTTTGTTCACTTCGTCCACTTCGTCCGCTTCGTCCTCTTCGTCCACTTCGTCTACTTCGTCCACTTCTTCCACTTCCACTTCTTCTTATTCTTCTTCCCCTTCTTCTTCTTGTTCTGCTTCTTCCACTTCTTCTACTTCGTCCACTTTGTCAACTTTGTCCCCTTCGTCCACTTCGTCCTCTTCGTCCATTTTGTCTACTTCGTCCAGTTCTCCCACTTCCTTTTCTTCTTCTTATTCTTCTTCCACTTCTTCATCTTGTTCTTCTTCTTGTTCATCTTGTTCTGCTTATTATGCTTCTTCCACTGCTTCCACTTCGTCGACTTCCTCCACTACCTCCACTTCGTCCACTTCGTCCACTTCGTCCACTTCGTCAACTTCGTCCACTTCTTCCAGTTCGTCCACTTCGTCCACTTCTTCCACTTACTCCACTTCGTCTACTTCGTCCAATTCTTTCATTTCTTCTTCTTGTTCTTCGTCCACTACTTCTTCTTGTTTTTCTTGTTCTTCTTCCTTTTCTTCTTCTTCTTCTTCCACTTCGTCCACTTGGTCCACTTCTTCCACTTCTTCCAATTCGTCCACTTCGTTCATTTCGTCCACTTTGTCAACTTCGTCCACTTCGTCCATTTTCATCGACTTCGTCCACTTCGTCCATTTTCATCGATTTCGTCTACTTCTGCAACTTCTTCCACTTCTTCTTTTACTTCTACTTGTTCTTCTTCTTCTTCTTCTTGCACTTCGTACATTTCGTCCACTTTGTGCTCTTCGTCCACTTCGTCAACTTCGTCCACTTCTCCCACTTGCGCTTCTTCTTCTTATTCTTCTTCCACTTCTTCTTCTTGTTCTTCTTCCTGTTCATCTTGTTCTGCTTATTCTTCTTCCACTTCTTCCACTACGTCCACTTTGTGAACTTCGTCCACTTAGTCCACTTTGTGAGCTTCGTCCACTTCGTCTACTTTGTGAACTTCGTCCACTTCGTCCACTTCTTCTTGTTCTTCTTCTCGTTCTTCTTCTTCCACTTTGTCCACTTCGTCCACTTTGTCCTCTTCGTCCACTTGGTCATCTTCTCCCACTTCTTCCACTTCTTCTTCTTGTTCTTATTGTTCTTTTTCCACATCTTTTTCTTCTTCTGCTGGTTCTTCTTCTTCTTCGTCTTCTTCTTCTTCTTCTTCTGCTGGTTGTTCTTCTTCTTCTTCTTCCACTTCGTCTACTTCGTGTTCTTCGTCCACTTCGTCCACTTCTCCCACTTGCAGTTCTTCTTCTTATTCTTCTTCCACTTCTTCTTCTTGTTCTTCTTCTTGTTCATCTTGTTCTGCTTATTCTTCTTCTTCCACATCGTCCACTTCGTCCACTTCTCCCACTTCTTTCACTTCTTCTTCTTGTTCTTATTGTTCTTCTTCCACTTCTTCTTCTTCTTCTTCTGCTGGTTCTTCTTCTTCTTCTTCCACTTCGTCCACTTCATCCACTTCGTGTTCTTCGTCCACTTCGTCTATTTCGTCCACTTTTCCCACTTGCACTTCTTCTTCTTATTCTTCTTCCACATCTACTTCTTGTTCTTCTTCTTGTTCATCTTGTTCTGGTTATTCTTCTTCTTCCACATCTTTCAATTTGTCCACTTCGTCCACATCGTCATCATCGTCCACTTCGTCCACTTCGTCAACTTCATCCACTTTGTCCACTTTGGCCACTTTGTCAACTTCGTCCACTTCGTCAACTTCGTCCACTTCGTCCACTTCGTCAACTTCGTCCACTTCGTCCACTTCTTCCACTTCGTCCACTTCTTCCAGTTCGTCTGGTTCATCCACTTCTTCCACTTCTTCTTGTTCTTCTTGTTCTTCTTGTTCTTCGTCTCTTTCTTCTTCTCGATCTTCTTCTTCCACTTCGTCCACTTCATCCACTTCGTCCACTTTGTCCACTTCATCCACTTCGTCAGCTTCGTCCACTTCGTCAACTTCGTCCACTTCTTCCAGTTCGTCCACTTCGTCCACTTCGTCCACTTCATCCACTTCATCCACTTCGTGCACTTCGTCCACATCTTCCACATCGTGCACTTCGTCCACTTCGTGCACTTCATCCACTTCGTGCACTTCGTCCACTTCGGGCACTTCGTCCACTTCGTCCACTTCATGTTCTTTGTCCACTTCGTCTACTTCGTCAACTTCTCCCACTTGCACTTCTTCTTGTTATTCTTCTTCCACTTCTTCTTCTTGTTCTTCTTCTTGCTCATCTTGTTCTTGTTATTCTTCTTCTTCCACATCTTCCACTTTGGCCACTTTGTCCACTTCGTCCACTTCGTCCACTTCGTCCTCTTCGTCCACTTCGTCCACTTCTCCCACTTCTTCCACTTCTTGTTCTTGTTCTTATTGTTCTTCTTCCATTTCTTCTTCTTCTGCTGGTTCTTCTTCTTCTTCCACTTCGTCGATTTCGTCCACTTCGTGTTCTTCGTCCACTTCCTCTACTTCGTCCACTTCTCTCACTTCCACTTCTTCTTCTTATTCTTCTTCCACTTCTTCTTCTTGTTCTTCTTCTTGTTCATCTTCTTCTTCTTATTCTGCTTCTTTCACCTCTTCCACTTCGTCCACTTCGTCCACTTCGTCCACTTCGTGTTCTTCGTCCACTTTGTCTACTTCGTCCACTTCTTCCAGTTCGTCTAGTTCGTCCACTTCGTCCACTTTGTCAACTTCGTCCACTTCGTCTACTTCGTCCACTTCTCCCACTTCCACTTCTTCTTCTTATTCTTCTTCCACTTGTTCTTCTTGTTCTTCTTCTTGTTCATCTTCTTCTTCTTATTCTGATTCTTCCACTTCTTCCACTTTATCCACTTCGTCAGCTTCGTCCACTTCGTCAACTTCATCCACTTCTACCAGTTCGTCTAGTTCATCCACTTCGTCACTACGTCCATTACGTCCATTTCGTCCACTTCGTCCACTTCGTCCACTTCGTGAACTTCGTCCACTTCGTGAACTTCGTCCACTTCGTGAACTTCGTCCACTTTGTCCACTTCATCCAATTTGTCCACTTCGTTCACTTCGTCCACTTCGTCCACCTCGTCCACCTCGTCCACTCCGTTTACTTTTCCAACTTCTTGCACTTCTTCTGTTTCTTCTTCCAGTTCTTCTTCTTGTCCTTCTTCTTTTCCTTCTTGTTCTTGTTCTTCTTCCACTTCGTCCCCTTCGTCCACTTTGTCCTCTTCGTCCACTTCGTTTAATTCGTCGACTTCTCTCACTTCCACTTATTCTTCTTTCACCGCTTCTTCTTGTTCTTCTTCCTTTTCTTCTTCTTCTTCTTCGTACACTTCGTCCACTTCGTCTACTTTGTCCTCTTCCACTTCTTTCAATTATTCCACTTCGTCCAAGCCGTCCACTTCGTCCACTTCGTCTACTTCGTCCATTTTGTCCACTTCCTCAGCTTCATCGACTTCGTCCACTTATTCCACTTCTTCTAGTTTGTCTAGTTCGTCCACTTCGTCCACTTGTTCTTCTTGTTCTTCTTCCTCTACTTTTTCTTGTTCTTCCACTTCTTCTTCTCGTTCTTCTTCTTCCACTTCGTCCACTTCTTCCACTTCTTCTTCTTGTTCTTCTTCCACTACTTCTTCTTGTTCTTCTTGTTCTTCTTATTGTTCTTCTTCTTGTTGTTCTTCTTCTTCCACTTCGTCCTCTTGGTCCACTTGGTCCACATGTTCCACTTCTTCCAATTCGTCCACTTCGTCCATTTCGTCCACTTCGTCAACTCCGTCAACTTCGTCCTTTTCGTCCACTTCGTCAAGTTCTTCTAGTTCGTCTAGTTCGTCCACTTCTTCCACTTCGTCCACTTCTTCCACTTCTTTTTCTTGTTCTTCTTCCACTACTTCTTCTTGTTCTTCTTGTTCTTCTTCTTCTTCTTCTTCTCGTTCTTCTTCTCCCACTTCGTCCAGTTCGTCCACTTCGTCCACTTCCTCTTCTTCGTCCACTTCTTCCATTTCTTCTTCCACTACTTCTTCTTGTTCTTCTTATTGTTCTTCTTCTTGTTGTTCTTCTTCTTCCACTTCGTCCTCTTCGTCCAGTTCGTCCACTTCGTCCTCTTCGTCCTCTTCGTCCTCTTCGTCCATTTCGTCCATTTCGGCCACTTCGTCAATTTTGTCCACTTCTTCAACTTCTTCAACTTCTTCTAGTTCGTCTAGTTAGTCCACTTCGTCCACTTCTTCCACTTCTTCTTCTTGTTCTTTTTCCACCACTTCTTCTTGTTATTCTTCTTCCACTTCGTCCACGTGGTCAACTTCGTCCACTTCTTCCAGTTCGTCTAGTTCATCCACTTCGTCCACTACATCCATTTCGTCCACTTCGTTCACTTCGTCTACTTCGTCCACCTCGTCCACTTCGTCCACGTCGTCCACTCCGTTCACTTCTCCCACTTCTTCCACTTTTTCTTGTTCTTCTTCCAGTTCTTCTACTTGTTCTTCTTCTTTTTCTTCTCTTTCTTCTTCTTCTTCTTCTTATCACACTACATCCACTTCGTCCCCTTCATCCACTTCTTCCACTTCGTCCTCTTCGTCCACTTCGTCCACTTCTTCCACTTCTCTCACTTCCACTTCTTCTTCTTATTCTTCTTCCACTTCTTCTTCTTGTTCATCTTCTTCTGCTTATTCTGCTTCTTCCACTTCTTCCACTTCGTCCACTTCGTCCACTTCGTCAGCTTCGTCCACTTCGTCAACTTCATCCACTTCTTCGAGTTCGTCTAGTTCGTCCACTTCGTCCACTTCGTCAACTTCGTCCACTTCTTCCACTTCTTCCACTTCGTCAACTTCTTCCAGTTCCTCTAGTTCGTCCACTTCGCCCACTTCTTCCACTTCTTCTTCATGTTGTTGTTCCACTACTTCTTCTTGTTCTTCTCGTTCCTCTTCTTGTTCTTATTCTTCTTCTTCTTCTTCCACTTCGTCCACTTCGTGAACTTCGTCCACTTCGTCAACTTTGCCCACTTCGTCAACTTCGTCCACCTCTTCCAGTTCGTCTAGTTCGTCCACTTCATGCACTTCGGCCACATCGTCCACTTCGTCAACTTCGTCCACTTCGTGCACTTCGGCCACATCGTCCACTTCGTCAACTTCGTCCACTTTGTCCACTTCGTCCACTTCGTCCATTTCGTCCAATTTGTCCACTTCGTCCACCTCGTCCACTTCGTCCACTCCGTTTACTTTTCCAACTTCTTCCACTTCTTCCACTTCTTCTCTTCGTCCACTTCGTCTAGTTCGTCCACTTCGTCAACTTCGCCCACTTCTTCCACTTCGTCCACTTGGTCCAATTCTTCCACTTCTTCCAATTCGTCAACTTCGTCCATTTCGTCGACTTCGTCAATTTCGTCAACTTCGTCCACTTCGTCCATTTCTTCCACTTTGTCAGCTTCGTCGACTTCGTCCACTTCTTCCAATTCGTCTAGTTCGTCCACTTCGTCCACTTCATCTACTTCGTCCACTTCTCCCACTTCCACTTCTTCTTCTTATTCTTCTTCCACTTCTTCTTCTTGTTCTTCTTCTTGTTCATCTTGTTCTGCTTATCCGCTTCTTCCACTTCGTCCACATTGTCGACTTCGTCCTCTTCGTCCACTTTGTCCACTTCGACCACTTCGTCCACTTCTTCCACTTCTTAAACTTCTTCTAGTTCGTCTAGTTCGTCCACTTCGTCCAATTTGTCAACTTCGTCCACTTCATCTACTTCGTCAACTTCTCCCACTTCCACTTCTTCTTATTATTCCTCTTCCACTTCTTCTTCTTGTTCTTCTTATTGTTCTTCTTCTAGTTCGTCCACATCGCCCACTTCGTCCACTTCTTTCACTTCTTCTTCATGTTGTTCTTCCACTACTTCTTCTTGTTCTTCTCGTTCTTCTTCTTGTTCTTGTTGTTGTTCTTCTTCTTCCACTTCGTCCACTTCGTCCCCTTTGTCTACTTCTTGAACTTCGTCCACTTCGTGAACTTCGTCCACTTCTTCCAGTTCGTCTAGTTCGTCTACTTCGTCCACTTTGTGAACTTCGTCTACTTTGTATACTTTGTCCCCTTCTCACACTTCCACTTCTTCTTCCTATTCTTCTTCCACTTCTTATTCTTGTTCTTCTTCTTGTTCATCTTGTTCTACTAATACTACTTCTTATACTTCTTCCACTTCCTCCACTTTGTCGGCTTCATCCATGTCGTCCACTTCGTCGACTTCTTCTACATCGTCTACTTCGTCCACTTCTTCTACTTCGTCCACTTCTTCCACTTCTTCTTGTTCTTCTTCCCCTACGTCTTCTTGTTCTTCTTGTTCTTCTTCTTGTTCTTTTTCTTCCTCTTCTTCTTGCACTTCGTCCACTTGGTCCAATTCTTCCACTACTTCCAATTCGTCAACTTCGTCCATTTCGTCCACTTTGTCAACTTCGTCCACTTCGTCCATTTCGTCCACTTTGTCAGCTTCGTCGACTTCGTCCACTTCTTCCAGTTCGTCTAGTTCGTCCACATCGTCCACTTTGTCAACTTCGTCCACTTCATCTTCTTCGTCCAGTTCTCCCACTTCCACTTCTGCTTCTTATTCTTCTTCCACTTCTTCTTCTTGTTCTTCTTCTTGTTCATCTTGTTCTGCTTATTCTACTTCTTCCACTTCGTCCACTTCGTCCACTTCGTACACTTCGTGCACTTCGTCCACATCGTCCACTTCGTCCTCTTCGTCCACTTCGTCCACTTCGTCCACTTCGACCACTTCGTCCACTTCGTAGACTTCTTCCACTTCTTTCAATTCCACTTGTTCTTCTTCTTGTTCATCTTGTTCTGCCTCTTCCACTTCTTCCACTTCTTCCACTTCGTCCACTTCGCACACTTTGTCCACTTCGTCCACTTCGTACACTTCGTCCACTTCGTCCACTTCGTCAACCTTTTCCACTTCGTCAACTTCTTCCAGTTCGTCTAGTTCGTCCACTTCGCCCACTTCATCCACTTCGTCAACTTCGTCCACTTCGGCAACTTCGTCCACTTCGTCCACTTCGTACACTTCGTCCACTTTGTCCATTTCGTCCACTTTGTCCACTTTGTCCACTTCTTCCACTTCTTCCACTTCTTCCAGTTCGTCTAGTTCGTCCACTTCGTCCACTTCTTCCACTTCTTCCTCTTGTTCTTCTTCCACTACTTCTTCTTGTTCTTCTTGTTCTTCTTCTCTTTCATCTTCTCGTTCTTCTTCTTCCACTTCGTTCACTTCGTCCACTTCGTCAGCTTCGTCCGCTTCTTCCAATTCGTCTTGTTCGTCCACTTGGTGCACTTCGTCTACTTCGTCCATTTCTTCCACTTCCTCTTGTTCTTCATCTTGTTCTTGTTCTTGTTCTTCTTCTTCCACTTTGGCCACTTGGTCCACTTCTTCCAGTTCGTCTACTTCGTCCACTTGGTCGACTTCGTCCACTTCGCCCACTACGTCCACTTCTTCCACTTCTTCTTCATGTTGTTCTTTCACTACTTCTTCTTCTTGTTTTCTCGTTCTTCTTCTCGTTCTTGTTCTTCTTCTTCCACTTCGTCCACTTTGTCTACTTCTTGAACTTCATTCACTTCTTCCAGTTCGTCTAGTTCGTCCACTTTGTGAACTTCGTACACTTCGTCTACTTCGTCCACTTCTCCCACTTCCACTTCTTCTTTTTATTCTTCTTCCACTTCATCTTCTTCTTCTTGTTCTTGTTCTTCTTCTTGTTCATCTTGTTTTCCTTCTTCTGCTTCTTCAACATATTCCACTTCCTCCAGTTCGTCCACTTCGTCCACTTCATGCACTTCGTCCACATCGTCCACTTTGTCAACTCCGCCCACTTCGTCAGCTTCGTCTACTTCTTCCACTACTTCCACTTCTTCCAGTTCGTCCACTTCTTCCACTTCGTCCACTTCGTCTACTTCTCCCACTTCTCCCAATTTGTCTACTTCTCCCACTTCGTCCACTTCGTCCAAATCGTCCACTTCGTCAACTTCGTCCACTTCTTCCACTTCTTCCGATTCGTCTAGTTCATCGACTTCGTCCACCTCGTCCACTTTGTCAACTTTGTCCACTTCGTCCAATTTGTCCACTTCAACCACTTTGTCCACTTCGTCCACTTCTCCTACTTCTTCCACTTATTGTAGTTCGTCTTCTTGTTCTTGTTCTTGTTTTACTTCTTCTTCTTCCACATCGTCCACTTCGTCCACCTTGTCCACTTCGTCCACGTTGTCCACTTCGTTCACTTCGTCCACTTTGTCAACTTCGTCCACGTCTTCCACTCCGTCAACTTCTCCCACTTCTTCCACTTCTTCTTCTTGTTCTTCTTCTAGTTCTTCTTCTTGTTCTTGTTCTTGTTGTTCTTCTTCTTCCACATCGTCCACTTCGTCCCATTCATCCCCTTTGTCCACTTCGTCCTCTTCGTCCACTTCATCAATTCCGTCCACTTCGTCAACTTCTTCTTTTTGTTCTTCTTGTTCATCTTATTCTTCTTGTTCTTCTTCTTCTTGTTCTTCTTCCTCTTCGTCCACTTCATCCACTTCATCCACTTCGTCCGCTTTGTTAATTTCGTCCACTTCTCCCACTTCCACTTCTTCTTATTCTTGTTCTTGTTCTTGTTCTTGTTCTTCTTCTTCCACTTCCTCTAGTTCGTCCACTTCGTTCACTTTGTCCACTTCTTACACTTTGTCTACTTCGTGCACTTCGTCCACATCGTCCAATTCGTCCACCTCGTCCACTTCGTCGACCTCGTCCACTTCTCCCACTTCTTCCACTTCTTCTTCTTTTTCTTCTTGTTCTTCTTCCACTTCTTCATCTTGTTCTGTTGGTTCTTCTTCTACTTCTTCTTCCACTTCGTCCACTTCGTCAACTTCGTCCACCTCGTCAACTTCGTCCACTTCGTCCACTTCGTCAACTTCGTCCACTTCTTCCACTTCTTCCAGTTCGTCTATTTCGTCCACTTCGTCCACTTTGTCAACTTCGTACACTTCGTCTACTTCGTCCACTTCTCCCACTTCCACTTCTTCTTTTTATTCTTCTTCCACTTCATCTTCTTCTTCTTGTTCTTGTTCTTCTTCTTGTTCATCTTGTTTTCCTTATTCTGCTTGTTCCACATATTCCACTTCCTCCAGTTCGTCCACTTCGTCCACTTCATGCACTTCGTCCACATCGTCCACTTTGTCAACTCCGCCCACTTCGTCAGCTTCGTCTACTTCTTCCACTACTTCCACTTCTTCCAGTTCGTCCACTTCTTCCACTTCGTCCACTTCGTCTACTTCTCCCACTTCTCCCAATTTGTCTACTTCTCCCACTTCGTCCACTTCGTCCAAATCGTCCACTTCGTCCACTTCGTCCACTTCTTCCACTTCTTCCGATTCGTCTAGTTCGTCGACTTCGTCCACCTCGTCCACTTTGTCAACTTTGTCCACTTCGTCCAATTTGTCCACTTCAACCACTTTGTCCACTTCGTCCACTTCGTCCACTTCTCCCACTTCTTCCACTTATTGTAGTTCGTCTTCTTGTTCTTGTTCTTGTTTTACTTCTTCTTCTTCCACATCGTCCACTTCGTCCACCTTGTCCACTTCGTCCACGTTGTCCACTTCGTTCACTTCGTCCACTTTGTCAACTTCGTCCACGTCTTCCACTCCGTCAACTTCTCCCACTTCTTCCACTTCTTCTTCTTGTTCTTCTTCTAGTTCTTCTTCTTGTTCTTCTTGTTCTTGTTGTTCTTCTTCTTCCACATCGTCCACTTCGTCCCATTCATCCCCTTTGTCCACTTCGTCCTCTTCGTCCACTTCATCAATTCCGTCCACTTCGTCAACTTCTTCTTTTTGTTCTTCTTGTTCATCTTATTCTTCTTGTTCTTCTTCTTCTTGTTCTTCTTCCTCTTCGTCCACTTCATCCACTTCGTCCACTTCGTCAATTTCGTCAACTTCTTCCACTTCTTCCACTTCTTCCAGTTCGTCTAGTTCGTCCATTTCGTCCACTTTGTTAATTTCGTCCACTTCTCCCACTTCCACTTCTTCTTATTCTTCTTCTTGTTCTTGTTCTTGTTCTTCTTCTTCCACTTCCTCTAGTTCGTCCACTTCGTTCACTTTGTCCACTTCTTACACTTTGTCTACTTCGTGCACTTCGTCCACATCGTCCAATTCGTCCACCTCGTCCACTTCGTCGACCTCGTTGATGAGTCGTTATTTCTTGAATTATATTTAGTTTATTGCACTTAAATAAACCAGGGAATTGTGTTTAATTGCTTGTTATTTCCCCGTTTTTCCGAATTCTGCTTAATTTGGTCGGAAATTTGTAATTGTGCTAATTTGGATTTTCTGAGCTGATTAAGTGCATTTTTGAAGTGCAGGAACATTTCGGAAATACATTTTGGGACATCAGGAAGATTGCCAAATAAATTCAAGACTCTCCAGACAAACATTTTTTTGAATTAATTAAATTGTAATTCAGTAGTTTAGAATTTTTGAATCAACTCTTATATTTTGGGTCAATTTTTGGTAAATTAGATTAGACCCAAAATTAGAAATTAATGACTTGGCACCTAGGGTTTTATTTTTGTGGACCCTACCCTAAAAAAGGGGACACACGGTCTTAGAAGTTTGGGGGGGGCAGCCGCCACTTGATAGGCACCACTGACTCTTTCATTCGGACCTTGGTTTTCCTACAACGCTGTTTTTTCAATGGCATGAATGAAGACAACGTTGATTGCTTTTCGCTGATTTCTCATTACCTTTTTATTTTTGGTTTTATGCACTTTGATTGAAAGTTTAACCCATCATTTCACGTCCTAGAAGCACGGAAAGAAACTTGGATTGAAAGGAGCAAGGTTGTGGTGTCACGGCTGGATTGAATGCTGATTTCATTGAGAACTGGCACACACGGGATCTATTGATTCTTCATTTCCTTGCTGGAGATTAAGTACACAGCTGTCTCGGCTGCAGGGAAGCAGTGCATTCACGGCCTGGGAGGACCTACAAGCGGGATACACGCTCATTTAAATTTTCTTTTAGAAAAGAAAAGCCTTTCTTTTGAAACACATACACGTAGCGTGGAGATGAAGTGAAGAAGGTGTTGTTGCTGTTTGGAGGGGCAGCAGCTACGTGGATCTGTATAGGAAGCACACGATGACTTATGAAGAAAATCTCGGTTTTATCTTTTAGAAAAAGGAGGGTTGATATTCATTTGGCAGAGTGGAACGGTGCATTAATGAACGGTGGTGTCCAGTAGATTTAGTTTTCTTTCTTGTAGAAAATGGGATGTGCTGGACATGGCAGCCGCCACCCACTTAGAAGCATTTTTATCTTTGCTGATTTTTCATTTCTGTCTTTCAAAGCTCATCATCACAGAAGTTCACTGTTGCATTGAATGGTTGCTTAATGTTTGGTTGCAAGCTGAGTGAAGAAGCGGTGATTTCATTTTGAGTGAAAAAAAAATGCATTTATTTTCTTTTAAGAGGAACGCTGAAGCTGTTGCAGGGGGAATGGATTTTCATCATTATTGTATTTGCTTTTACAAAAGGAGTTTGTCGTGGATTTCAATGCTAGAAGATAGAAGTTATTTTGGTTTTGGGATATGCTGCAAGTGGCTATTTTTATTTAGCTTTGAATGAAGAAGTATATTAGGTGGGAGTAGGTGTCACGTCCAGCAAAGGGGAGAAGTCACATCAATTCTAGCACATTTGGAGCATCAGCACGTGAATGAGCAGATTTTCATTACATTCTTTTTCATTTGGTTTTGTCCACGGAAGAGCAAGCAGTTGTCACGTTCAGAGGGCACGGGGCACTCACCTTGCGGGCTATCCTGGAGTGTGCACATTCGGTGATTCATCCTTCATTTAGAGAGCCGTGAGGTGGAGGGGAATTAATTCTTCACTTTAGAAAGTTATGTAGCACATTGAGAGTGGGAACGCAAGGGAGGTGTCACGGCTGGAGAGGCAGCAGCTCATGTCCCAGGAGGTGCAGTGGTGATTTATTTTAGAAGAGCACGGAGATTGATTTCTCTTTAATTGGGTGCAACACAGATTTCTTTATTGCTTTCTTAGTTGTTCCGAATATTGCATTTTCATTTATTAGATAAGGCATAGCTTCTTTCAATTTTTTATTCCAGTAGTAATGATGCATTTTGTCATTTATTTATTGCATTTCCACGTGTCACACACTTTGGCATTTAGTTTATATCCGCTGAATTTCAATTGGTTCCAACTCTTTTAAATTGAAGTTTTATTAGCTTGAGTGTAGCAATTGTTTATTCCAAGATGTAACGTGTGTTTTCTGATGTATCAATTTTTATTCAAGTGAGTCAAGCAAGTATTCTTTAATTTAATGTTAGCTTAAGTTAGTTGGGTTGGTCATTAGTGATATTATATTGTTTTTTTTGAGATTTTTTTTGGACTGTCTGTGTGTTTCTTCTACTCTGTTTATTTTCAATTTAATTTAGTTCATTTCTTATCACAACAAACTTTTCACAACCCCCCCTTTTTTCCGTGTGTGATCTGAGACTGAACCCAATTTGGTCCTTGAGAGACGACCTAGGAGTCACTGCCTAGTCTATACTGCATTCTTTAATGCACAACTTTTGTGGGAGGTGCGACCCTCTCATCACTCGTCCACTTCGTCCACTTCTCCCACTTCTTCCACTTCTTCTTCTTTTTCTTCTTGTTCTTCTTCCACTTCTTCATCTTGTTCTGTTGGTTCTTCTTCTACTTCTTCTTCCACTTCGTCCACTTCGTCAACTTCGTCCACCTCGTCAACTTCGTCCACTTCGTCCACTTCGTCAACTTCGTCCACTTCTTCCACTTCTTCCAGTTCGTCTAGTTCGTCTATTTCGTCCACTTCGTCCACTTTGTCAACTTCGTACACTTCGTCTACTTCGTCCACTTCTCCCACTTCCACTTCTTCTTTTTATTCTTCTTCCACTTCATCTTCTTCTTCTTGTTCTTGTTCTTCTTCTTGTTCATCTTGTTTTCCTTATTCTGCTTCTTCCACATATTCCACTTCCTCCAGTTCGTCCACTTCGTCCACTTCATGCACTTCGTCCACATCGTCCACTTTGTCAACTCCGCCCACTTCGTCAGCTTCGTCTACTTCTTCCACTACTTCCACTTCTTCCAGTTCGTCCACTTCTTCCACTTCGTCCACTTCGTCTACTTCTCCCACTTCTCCCAATTTGTCTACTTCTCCCACTTCGTCCACTTCGTCCAAATCGTCCACTTCGTCAACTTCGTCCACTTCTTCCACTTCTTCCGATTCGTCTAGTTCGTCGACTTCGTCCACCTCGTCCACTTTGTCAACTTTGTCCACTTCGTCCAATTTGTCCACTTCAACCACTTCAACCACTTTGTCCACTTCGTCCACTTCTCCCACTTCTTCCACTTATTGTAGTTCGTCTTCTTGTTCTTGTTCTTGTTTTACTTCTTCTTCTTCCACATCGTCCACTTCGTCCACCTTGTCCACTTCGTCCACGTTGTCCACTTCGTTCACTTCGTCCACTTTGTCAACTTCGTCCACGTCTTCCACTCCGTCAACTTCTCCCACTTCTTCCACTTCTTCTTCTTGTTCTTCTTCTAGTTCTTCTTCTTGTTCTTCTTGTTCTTGTTCTTGTTGTTCTTCTTCTTCCACATCGTCCACTTCGTCCCATTCATCCCCTTTGTCCACTTCGTCCTCTTCGTCCACTTCATCAATTCCGTCCACTTCGTCAACTTCTTCTTTTTGTTCTTCTTGTTCATCTTATTCTTCTTGTTCTTCTTCTTCTTGTTCTTCTTCCTCTTCGTCCACTTCATCCACTTCGTCCACTTCGTCAATTTCGTCAACTTCTTCCACTTCTTCCACTTCTTCCAGTTCGTCTAGTTCGTCCATTTCGTCCACTTTGTTAATTTCGTCCACTTCTCCCACTTCCACTTCTTCTTATTCTTGTTCTTGTTCTTGTTCTTGTTCTTCTTCTTCCACTTCCTCTAGTTCGTCCACTTCGTTCACTTTGTCCACTTCTTACACTTTGTCTACTTCGTGCACTTCGTCCACATCGTCCAATTCGTCCACCTCGTCCACTTCGTCGACCTCGTCCACTTCGTCCACTTCGTCGACCTCGTCCACTTCGTCCACTTCGTCCACTTCTCCCACTTCTTCCACTTCTTCTTCTTTTTCTTCTTGTTCTTCTTCCACTTCTTCTTCTTGTTCTGTTGGTTCTTCTTCTACTTCTTCTTCCACTTCGTCCACTTCGTCAACTTCGTCCACTTCGTCAACTTCGTCCACTTCGTCCACTTCGTCAACTTCGTCCACTTCTTCCACTTCTTCCAGTTCGTCTAGTTCGTCTATTTCGTCCACTTCGTCCACTTTGTCAACTTCGTACACTTCGTCTACTTCGTCCACTTCTCCCACTTCCACTTCTTCTTTTTATTCTTCTTCCACTTCATCTTCTTCTTCTTGTTCTTGTTCTTCTTCTTGTTCATCTTGTTTTCCTTATTCTGCTTCTTCCACATATTCCACTTCCTCCAGTTCGTCCACTTCGTCCACTTCATGCACTTCGTCCACATCGTCCACTTTGTCAACTCCGCCCACTTCGTCAGCTTCGTCTACTTCTTCCACTACTTCCACTTCTTCCAGTTCGTCCACTTCTTCCACTTCGTCCACTTCGTCTACTTCTCCCACTTCTTCCACTTCTTCTTCCACTTCTTCTTCTTGTTCTTCTTCTTGTTCTTCTTGTTCTACTTCTTGTTCTTGTTCTTGTTCTTCTTCTTCTTCTTGTTCTTCTTCTTCTTTTTCTTCTTCTTCTTCTTGTTCTTCTTCTTCTTTTTCTTCTTCTTGTTCTTGTTCTTCAGCTTCGTGCACTTCCCCCACTTCTTCTAGTTCTTATTCCTTTTCTTCTTCTACTTCTTCCAGTTCGTCTAGCTCTTCCAGTTCGTCTAGCTCGTCCAGTTCGTCTAGCTCGTCCAGTTCGTCTAGCTCGTCCAGTTCGTCCACCTCGTCCACTTCGTCCACTTCGTCCTCTTTGTCCACTTCGTCCACCTCGTCCACCTCGTCCACTTCGTCCACCTCGTCCAGCTCGTCCACTTGTCCCACTTCTTCCACTTCTTCATCTGGTTCTTCTTCTAGTTCTTCTTCTTGTTCTTCTTCTTATTCTTCTTGTTCTTGTTCTTGTTCACTTTGTTCTTCTTCTCCTACTTCGTCCCCTTCGTCCACTTCGTCCACCTCGTCCACTTCGTCCACCTCGTCCACTCCGTCCACTTCTCCCACTTCTTCCCCTTCTTCTTGTTTTTCTTCTTCTAGTTCTTCTTCTGGTTCTTCTTGTTCTTGTTCTTCTTCTTCTTCTTCTTCCACATTGTCCACTTCGTCCCCTTCGTCTCCTTCTTCCACTTCGTCCACTTCATGCACGTCGTCCCCTTCGTCTCCTTCTTCCACTTCATCCACTTCATGCACTTCATCCACATCGTCCACTTCCCCCATTTCGTCCCATTCGTCCACTTCGTCAATTTCGTCCACTTTGTCAACTCCGTCCACTTCGTCAGCTTCGCTACTTCTTCCACTACTTCCACTTCTTCCAGTTCGTCCACTTTGTCCACTTCTTCCAGTTCGTCCACTTCGTCTACTTCTCCCACTTCTTCCACTTCTTCTTCCACTTCATCTTCTTGTTCTTCTTCTTGTTCTTCTTGTTCTTCTTCTTGTTCTTCTTCTTCTTCTTCTTCTTCTTCTTCTTCTTTTTCTTGTTCTTGTTCTTGTTCTTCAGCTTCGTGCACTTCCCCCAATTCTTCCACTTCTTATTCCTTTTCTTCTTCTACTTCTTCCAGTTCGTCCACCTCGTCCACTCCGTCCACTTCGTCCTCTTCGTCCACTTCGTCCACCTCGTCCACCTCGTCCACTTGTCCCACTTCTTCCACTTCTTCATCTGGTTCTTCTTCTAGTTCTTCTTCTTGTTCTTCTTGTTCTTGTTCTTGTTCACTTTGTTCTTCTTCTTCTACTTCATCCCCTTTGTCCACTTCGTCCACCTCGTCCACTTCGTCCACCTCGTCCACTTCGTCCACTTCTCCCACTTCTTCCCCTTCTTCTTCTTTTTCTTCTTCCAATTCTTCTTCTGGTTCTTCTTGTTCCTGTTCTTGTTCTTCTTCTTCTTCTTCCACATCGTCCACTTCGTCCCCTTCGTCTCCTTCTTCCACTTCGTCGACTTCGTCCTCTTCGTCCACTTCTCCCACTTCTTCCACTTCCTCTTCTTGTTCTTCTTGTTCTTCTTCCACTTCTTCTTGTTCTGTTGGTTCTTCTTCTTCTTCTTCTTCTTCTTCTTCTTCCACTTCTTCCAGTTCGTCTAGTTCGTCCACTTCGTCCACTTCGTTCACTTTGTCAACTTCGTCCACTTCGTCTACTTCGTCCACTTCGTCTACTTCGTCCACTTCGTCTACTTCGTCCACTTCTCCCACTTCCACTTCCTCTTCCTATTCTTCTTCCACTTCTTGTTCTTGTTCTTGTTCTTGTTCATCTTCTTGTTCATCTTGTTCTGCTTATTCTACTTCTTCGACTTCTTCCACTTCCTCCAGTTCATCCACTTCGTTCACTTCGTCCAATTCGTCCACTTCGTCCACATCGTACACTTCGTCCACTTTGTTCACTTCGTCAACTTCGTCCACCTCGTCCACGTCGTCCATTTCGTCCACTCCGTTCGCTTCTCTCACTTAGTCAACTTCTTCTTCTTGTTCTTCTTCTTTTTGTTCTTCTTCTTGTTCTTCTTGTTCTTGTTCTGTTTCTTCCACTTCGTCCATTTCGTCCACTTCGTCCAATTCGTCCACTTCGTCCAATTCGTCCACTTCGTCCACTTCGTGCACTTCATCGACATCGTCCACTTCGTCCAGTTCGTCCACTTCATCCACTACTTCTTCTTCTTCTTCTTTTTCTTGTTCTTGTTCTTGTTCTTGTTCTTCTTCTTCCACTTCGTCCAGTTCGTCCACTTCCTCCACTTCGTCAACTTCGTCCATTTCTTCCAGTTCGTCTAGTTCGTCAACTTCGTCCTCTAAGTCCACTTCTTCCACTCATTCTTCTTTCTCTTCTTCCACTTCTTCTTCTTGTTCTTCTTCTTCTTGTTGTTCTTGTTCTTCTTCCACTTCTTGCACTTGGTCCACTTCTTCCACTTCTTCCAGTTCGTCAACTTCGTCCATTTCGTCCACTTCGTCCACTTCGTTAGCTTCGTCGACTTCGTCCACTTCTTCTTCTTGTTCTGTTGGTTCTTCCTCTTTTTCTTCTTCTTGTTCTTCTTCTTCCAAGTCTCCCACTTCTTCCACTTCTTCTTGTTGTTCTTCTTCTAGTTCTCCCACTTCGTCCACTTAATCCACTTCGTCCTCTTCGTCTACTTCTCCCACTTCTTCCACTTCTTCTTCTTGTTCTTCTCCCACTTCTTCTTCATCTTCTTCTGTTGGTTCTTCTTCTTCTTCTTCTTCCACTTGGTCCACTTCGTCCACTTCGTCGACTTCGTCCACTTGGTCTACTTCGTCGACTTCGTACACTTCGTCCACTTCGCATAGTTTGTCCACTTCGTGCACTTTGTCCACATCGTCCACTTCTCGTTCTTCTTCTTCTTGTTGTTGTTGTTGTTCTTCTTCTAGTTCGTTCACTTCGTCAACTTCGTCTATTTCGTCCAATTCGTCCACTTCGTCAACTTCATCAACTTCGTCCACTTCGTCAACTCCGTCCACTTCGTCCACTTCTTGCACTTCTTCCAGTTCGTCTAGTTCGTCCACTTCATCCACTTCTTCCACTTCTTCTTTTGTTTCTTCTTCCACTACTTCTTCGTGTTCTTCTTCTTGTTCTTCTTCTTCTTCTTCCACTTCTTCCACTTCGTCCACTTAGTCCTCTTCTTCCACTTCTTCCACTTCGTCCACTTCGTCAACTTCGTCCACTTCGTGCAATTCGTCCACATCGTCCACTTCGACCACTTCGTCCACTTCGTCCACTTCGTCCACTTCTTCTTCTTCTGCTGGTTCTTCTTCTTCTTCTTCTTCCACTTCGTCCACTTGGTCCGCTTCGTCCACTTCGTCCACTTGGTCTACTTCGTCGACTTCGTACACTTCATCCACTTCGCACACTTTGTCCACTTCGTGCACTTCGTCAACATCGTCCACTTCTCGTTCTTCTTCTTGTTCTTCTTCTTCTCTTCTTCTTCTTCCACTTCGTCCACTTCGTCCACTTCGTCCACATCTTCAGGTTCTTCCAGTTCTTCTAGTTCGTCTTGTTCGTCCACTTCTTCCACTTCTTCTTCTTGTTCTTCTTCCACTACTTCTTCTTGTTCTTCTTGTTCTTCTTCTTCTTCTTCTTGTTCTTCTTCTTCTTCTTCTTCTTCCACTTCTTCCACTTAGTCCAGTTCTTCCACTTCTTCTAGTTCGTCAACTTCGACCATTTCGTTCACTTCGTCAACTTCGTCCACTTCTCCCACTTCTTCCACTTCTTCTTGTTCTTCTTCTACTTCATCGTCTTCCACTTCGTCCACTTCGTCCACTTCGTCATCTTTGTCCACTTCGTCCACTTCGTCAACTTTGTACACTTAGTCCAATTCGTTCACTTGGTGCACTTCGTCCACCTCGTCCACGTCGTCCACTCCGTCCGCTTCTCCGACTTCGTCAATTTCTTCTTCTTCTTCTTCCACTTCTTCTTCTTGTTCATCTTCTTGTTCTTGTTCTGCTTCGTCCAATTCGTCCATTTCGTCCACTTCGTCCAATTCGTCCACTTCGTCAGCTTCGTCCACTTCGTCAACTTCGTCCAATTCGTCCACTTCCTCCACTTCCTCCACTTCTTCCAGTTCGTCTAGTTCCTCCTCTTCGTCCACTTCGTCCACTTCGGCCACTTGTTCCACTTCTTCTTCTTGTTCTTCTTTTTCTTGTTCTTCTTCTTCTTCTTCCACTTCGTCCACTTCTTCCAGTTCGTCAACTTCGTCCATTTCGTCCACTTCGTCCACTTCGTCAGCTTCGTCCACTTCGTCCACTTCTCCCACTTCTTCAACTTCTTCTTGTTCTTCTTCTACTTCTTCTTCTTCCACATCGTCCACTTTGTCCACTTTGTCCACTTGGTCCACTTCGTCCACTTCGTCCACTTCGTCCACCTCGTCCACTTCGTTCACTTCTCCCACTTCTTCCACTTCTTATTGTTCTTCTTCTACTTCTTCGTCTTCCACTTCGTCCACTTCGTCATCTTCGTCCACTTCATCCACTTCGTCCACTTCGTACACTTCGTACACTTCATCCACTTCGTCCACTTCGTCCACTTCGTCCATGTCGTCCACTCCGTCCACTCTACCCGCTTCTCCGACTTCGTCAGCTTCTTCTTTTTGTTCTTCTTCCACTTCTTCTTCTTATTCTTCTTCTTGTTCTTCTTGTTCTTGTTCTGCTTCTTCCACTTCTTCCACTTCGTCCATTTCGTTCCCTTCATCCAATTCGTCCACTTCGTCCATATCGTCCGCTTCGTCTACATCGTCCACTTTGTCAACTTCGTCCTCTTCGTCTACTTCGGCCACTTGTGCCACTTCTTCTTTTTGTTCTTCTTTTTCTTGTTCTTCTTCTTCTTCTTCCACTTCGTCCGCTTCTTCCAGTTCGTCAACTTGGTCCATTTCGTCCACTTCGTCAGCTTCGTCGACTTCGTCCACTTCTCCCACTTCTTCAACTTCTTCTTGTTCTTCTTCTACTTCTTCTTCTTCCACTTTGTCCACTTTGTCCCCTTTGTCCACTTCGTCCACTTCTCCCACTTCTTCCACATCTTCTTGTTCTTCGTCTACTTCTTCTTCCACATCGTCCACTTCGTCCACTTCGTCCACTTCGTCCACTTCGTCCACTTCGTTCACTTCTCGCACTTCTTCCACTTCTTCTTGTTCTTCTTCTACTTCTTCGTCTTCCACTTCGTCATCTTCGTCCAGTTCGTCCACCTCGTCCACTTCGTCCACTTCGTCCTCTTTGTCCACTTCGTCCACCTCGTCCACCTCGTCCACTTCGTCCACCTCGTCCATCTCGTCCACTTGTCCCACTTCTTCCACTTCTTCATCTGGTTCTTCTTCTAGTTCTTCTTCTTGTTCTTCTTCTTATTCTTCTTGTTCTTGTTCTTGTTCACTTTGTTCTTCTTCTCCTACTTCGTCCCCTTCATCCACTTCGTCCACCTCGTCCACTTCGTCCACCTCGTCCACTCCGTCCACTTCTCCCACTTCTTCCCCTTCTTCTTGTTTTTCTTCTTCTAGTTCTTCTTCTGGTTCTTCTTGTTCTTGTTCTTCTTCTTCTTCTTCTTCCACATTGTCCACTTCGTCCCCTTCGTCTCCTTCTTCCACTTCGTCCACTTCATGCACGTCGTCCCCTTCGTCTCCTTCTTCCACTTCATCCACTTCATGCACTTCATCCACATCGTCCACTTCGCCCATTTCGTCCCATTCGTCCACTTCGTCAATTTCGTCCACTTTGTCAACTCCGTCCACTTCGTCAGCTTCGCTACTTCTTCCACTACTTCCACTTCTTCCAGTTCGTCCACTTTGTCCACTTCTTCCAGTTCGTCCACTTCGTCTACTTCTCCCACTTCTTCCACTTCTTCTTCCACTTCATCTTCTTGTTCTTCTTCTTGTTCTTCTTGTTCTTCTTCTTGTTCTTCTTCTTCTTCTTCTTCTTCTTCTTCCTTTTCTTGTTCTTGTTCTTGTTCTTCAGCTTCGTGCACTTCCCCCAATTCTTCCACTTCTTATTCCTTTTCTTCTTCTACTTCTTCCAGTTCGTCCACCTCGTCCACTCCGTCCACTTCGTCCTCTTCGTCCACTTCGTCCACCTCGTCCACCTCGTCCACTTGTCCCACTTCTTCCACTTCTTCATCTGGTTCTTCTTCTAGTTCTTCTTCTTGTTCTTCTTGTTCTTGTTCTTGTTCACTTTGTTCTTCTTCTTCTACTTCATCCCCTTTGTCCACTTCGTCCACCTCGTCCACCTCGTCCACTTCGTCCACTTCTCCCACTTCTTCCCCTTCTTCTTCTTTTTCTTCTTCCAGTTCTTCTTCTGGTTCTTCTTGTTCCTGTTCTTGTTCTTCTTCTTCTTCTTCCACATCGTCCACTTCGTCCCCTTCGTCTCCTTCTTCCACTTCGTCGACTTCGTCCTCTTCGTCCACTTCTCCCACTTCTTCCACTTCCTCTTCTTGTTCTTCTTGTTCTTCTTCCACTTCTTCTTGTTCTGTTGGTTCTTCTTCTTCTTCTTCTTCTTCTTCTTCTTCTTCTTCCACTTCTTCCAGTTCGTCTAGTTCGTCCACTTCGTCCACTTCGTTCACTTTGTCAACTTCGTCCACTTCGTCTACTTCGTCCACTTCGTCTACTTCGTCCACTTCTCCCACTTCCACTTCCTCTTCCTATTCTTCTTCCACTTCTTGTTCTTGTTCTTGTTCTTGTTCATCTTCTTGTTCATCTTGTTCTACTTATTCTACTTCTTCGACTTCTTCCACTTCCTCCAGTTCATCCACTTCGTTCACTTCGTCCAATTCGTCCACTTCGTCCACATCGTACACTTCGTCCACTTTGTTCACTTCGTCAACTTCGTCCACCTCGTCCACGTCGTCCATTCCGTCCACTCCGTTCGCTTCTCTCACTTAGTCAACTTCTTCTTCTTGTTCTTCTTCTTTTTGTTCTTCTTCTTGTTCTTCTTGTTCTTGTTCTGTTTCTTCCACTTCTTCCACTTCGTCCATTTCGTCCACTTCGTCCAATTCGTCCACTTCGTCCAATTCGTCCACTTCGTCCACTTCGTGCACTTCATCGACATCGTCCACTTCGTCCAGTTCGTCCACTTCGTCCACTACTTCTTCTTCTTCTTCTTTTTCTTGTTCTTGTTCTTGTTCTTGTTCTTCTTCTTCCACTTCGTCCAGTTCGTCCACTTCCTCCACTTCGTCAACTTCGTCCATTTCTTCCAGTTCGTCTAGTTCGTCAACTTCGTCCTCTAAGTCCACTTCTTCCACTCATTCTTCTTTCTCTTCTTCCACTTCTTCTTCTTGTTCTTCTTCTTCTTCTTGTTCTTGTTCTTCTTCCACTTCGTGCACTTGGTCCACTTCTTCCACTTCTTCCAGTTCGTCAACTTCGTCCATTTCGTCCACTTCGTCCACTTCGTTAGCTTCGTCGACTTCGTCCACTTCTTCTTCTTGTTCTGTTGGTTCTTCCTCTTTTTCTTCTTCTTGTTCTTCTTCTTCCAAGTCTCCCACTTCTTCCACTTCTTCTTGTTGTTCTTCTTCTAGTTCTCCCACTTCGTCCACTTAATCCACTTCGTCCTCTTCGTCTACTTCTCCCACTTCTTCCACTTCTTCTTCTTGTTCTTCTCCCACTTCTTCTTCATCTTCTTCTGTTGGTTCTTCTTCTTCTTCTTCTTCCACTTGGTCCACTTCGTCCACTTCGTCGACTTCGTCCACTTGGTCTACTTCGTCGACTTCGTACACTTCGTCCACTTCGCATAGTTTGTCCACTTCGTGCACTTTGTCCACATCGTCCACTTCTCGTTCTTCTTCTTCTTGTTGTTGTTGTTGTTCTTCTTCTAGTTCGTTCACTTCGTCAACTTCGTCTATTTCGTCCAATTCGTCCACTTCGTCAACTTCATCAACTTCGTCCACTTCGTCAACTCCGTCCACTTCGTCCACTTCTTGCACTTCTTCCAGTTCGTCTAGTTCGTCCACTTCGTCCACTTCTTCCACTTCTTCTTTTGTTTCTTCTTCCACTACTTCTTCGTGTTCTTCTTCTTGTTCTTCTTCTTCTTCTTCCACTTCTTCCACTTCGTCCACTTAGTCCACTTCTTCCACTTCTTCCACTTCGTCCACTTCGTCAACTTCGTCCACTTCGTGCAATTCGTCCACTTCGTCCACTTCGTCCACTTCGTCCACTTCTTCTTCTTCTGCTGGTTCTTCTTCTTCTTCTTCTTCTTCTTCTTCTTCTTCTTCCACTTCGTCCACTTGGTCCGCTTCGTCCACTTCGTCCACTTCGTCCACTTGGTCTACTTCGTCGACTTCGTACACTTCATCCACTTCGCACACTTTGTCCACTTCGTGCACTTCGTCAACATCGTCCACTTCTCGTTCTTCTTCTTGTTCTTCTTCTTCTCTTCTTCTTCTTCCACTTCGTCCACTTCGTCCACTTCGTCCACATCTTCAGGTTCTTCCAGTTCTTCTAGTTCGTCTTGTTCGTCCACTTCTTCCACTTCTTCTTCTTGTTCTTCTTCCACTACTTCTTCTTGTTCTTCTTGTTCTTCTTCTTCTTCTTCTTGTTCTTCTTCTTCTTCTTCTTCTTCCACTTCTTCCACTTAGTCCAGTTCTTCCACTTCTTCTAGTTCGTCAACTTCGACCATTTCGTTCACTTCGTCAACTTCGTCCACTTCTCCCACTTCTTCCACTTCTTCTTGTTCTTCTTCTACTTCATCGTCTTCCACTTCGTCCACTTCGTCCACTTCGTCATCTTTGTCCACTTCGTCCACTTCGTCAACTTTGTACACTTAGTCCAATTCGTTCACTTGGTGCACTTCGTCCACCTCGTCCACGTCGTCCACTCCGTCCGCTTCTCCGACTTCGTCAACTTCTTCTTCTTCTTCTTCCACTTCTTCTTCTTGTTCATCTTCTTGTTCTTGTTCTGCTTCGTCCAATTCGTCCATTTCGTCCACTTCGTCCAATTCGTCCACTTCGTCAGCTTCGTCCAATTCGTCCACTTCGTCAGCTTCGTCCACTTCGTCAACTTCGTCCAATTCGTCCACTTCCTCCACTTCGTCCACTTCCTCCACTTCTTCCAGTTCGTCTAGTTCCTCCTCTTCGTCCGCTTCGTCCACTTCGGCCACTTGTTCCACTTCTTCTTCTTGTTCTTCTTTTTCTTGTTCTTCTTCTTCTTCTTCCACTTCGTCCACTTCTTCCAGTTCGTCAACTTCGTCCATTTCGTCCACTTCGTCCACTTCGTCAGCTTCGTCCACTTCGTCCACTTCTCCCACTTCTTCAACTTCTTCTTGTTCTTCTTCTACTTCTTCTTCTTCCACATCGTCCACTTTGTCCACTTTGTCCACTTGGTCCACTTCGTCCACTTCGTCCACTTCGTCCATGATGAGAGGGTCGCACCTCCCAACAAAAGTTGTGCATATAAGAATGCAGTATAGACTAGGAAGTGACTCCTAGGTCGTCTCTCAAGGACCAAATGTGGTTCGAGTCTTAGGTCAAACACATAGTGGGGGGGTTTGAAAGGTTTGTTTTTTGGTTGCGGATAAAATTAATAAGACACTAATGCAAACGGAAACGTAAAAACGGTCTCAATCACAAAATTAAAGCGGTTGGTCACTAAAGCTAACATTACATTTAAATTAAAGGAGTGAAAATTAACTTTGTGATGATTAACATTGAAAGGAGAATATGGTAATCAAGCAAAAATCACTTAAAAATTAGCAAGCATTCAAACCTAAGTGTATGCAATATGAAAATTGTAACCTAATTAAGTGCAAGATTAAGCATTTAAAATAATATAAAAGTAGACCCTTGGAGCTCTCTGGACGTGGCAGCAGCTCCCTTCCGTCACCGTGCACCACACATTCAATTTAAATCACTGTCTCGGGCTTCTCTTTAAAGAAAATTTAAATCCTTAGAATGCTTCTTCTTTCTTCACGTAATTCACCACCAGCCACTGCCACTTTTTTTTTTGCTTCTCCTATCTAAGTTATCATTCATTCTTAAAAGATAAAGAATTGTATCAATGACCGTGGGCCACCTCTGCCTTCACGTGAATGAACTTCTTCATAGACCAAAACAAACCAGCTGTAAAGTGCTTCTCTTCTCCCGCTCCACATAAGCCATCAACGTCCCATCATTGTCCCACCTAATCTACTCTTCATTTCTCATTCTTCAATTGAAAAGCAAAGTAATTAAACACTCAATCATGGTACCTTCTCCGTTCCAGCAAAGAAACATTAAAAAGCTTTAATCAAAAGTCAAAATGTGAGCTTGTGCACCACCTCCAGCTTCATTCCAGCAGCATGCAACTCACTCAAAAGAGTGTGGCGTCTACATTCTCTCAAACCAAAAAAAATAAAAACTTCTCCTTCTATGGTTCTGCTGCACGACGTGTGCTTCCCTTAAATTCCTCCCCTCTGCTTCTGGAATGAAATGCTTTTTCCTCAAAGCAAAAGAAATCCAATCACCGTCCTACAAGCAAGGCCAAAAGAAAACCGAGAGAGTGGCAGCTGGGTCACGTCCCAGCTCTCTCCCGTGAACACTTGCTGCTCCAAAGTGTTGCTGCCGCCCAACACACGTACAGGCCGAGACACCACTTCATGCTTTTCCCAGGTCGTGAATCATCGTTCTTCCTCCAGCTAAAACGAACTCACGCCTCCTATTCCTAGAAAAAAATGAATCATCCCCCTTTTCCAAGAATCATCAAATGCGAGAAGAGATTGTATAAACGTGCACAAAACCAAATGAAAATGCAATCAGCATTCAGCAAAAAGAATCAAATTTCAGGTCTCCCTTCATTCAATTCCTCAAACCCGTTTCAAGGTAAACCAAGGCCAAAAAATCAATAATTCCCCTAGGGGGTGGCGGCTGCTGGAACCTCTCAAAGTTACATTTTTTTTTTCCAATATCCAAAACCGAGAGACAAAACCCCCCCCAAGGGCTCTCCAGCAAGTGGCGGCTAGGGCTATTCAAGAGCCGTGGGTCACCTTTAATAAGGGTGGGGTCTACACACAAGAAAAACCTAGGTCTAAATCACTAACTTCTAATTTTTGGGTCTACTCTAATTTACCAAAAATTGACCCAAAGTATAAGAGTTGATACAGAAATTTTAAACTACTGAATTACAATTTAATTAATTCAAAAATGTCTGTCTGGGGAGTCTTGAATTTATTTGGCCATCTTCCTGATGTCCCAAATGTATTTCCGAAATTTTCCTGCATTTCAAAAAATGCACTTAATCAGCTCAGAAAACCCAAATTAGCACAATTACAAATTTCCGACCAAATTAAGCAAAATTCGGAAAACGGGGAAATAACAAACAATTAAACACAATTCCCTGGTTTATTCAAGTGCAATAAACTAAATATAATTCAAGAAATAATGACTCATCAAAATAGACCACACTTAGTCTTTTGCACTCCTGGGCAAAACCAAGACGAAAACCAGGGAACTACTCAAACATCAGGGAGGTGACACAGACTCGACAGACAGACAACAAAGACTCCAAAACAGGAACAGAAACAGAATTACACAGTTCTCCAGGAATCTGGACCAAGAAAGGAAGTAGACAATATCCAACACAGAATCAATCAGAGAAAGCAGATACTCATTAAATCATCCAAGCAATTCAAGACATGGCAAAATGATCAATCAGCTCAAGAGGTGAATCAAAAGCAACAAAAACTCACAGATGCACTATCAGTGTTTCTCTCAAGTGTATAAGGTAAAGAATTTCAACTCAATGCACTCAAGAAAGCAAACAACAACAGACTTGGCAAACCTCTAATATCAACACTCAAAACATATGCATGTTCAAATCAAAAGGTCTTTAATGGGTGAAATGGGGCCAAGGACAAGGGAGGATAAATATGGATGAGAAGCTACAAACCAAAAGAAATAGAGGAGCAATGGGGAACAAGTGTAAACACAGTCAACTCACACCCAAAACCTCTAATTCAATCCTCATCTTGACTCCATTATTCACAAAATATTTTTTTTTTTTTTCATTTTTTTTTTCTATATTTTTTCATCCTGTCTCTTTTCTTTTCTCTCTGTTTAGGACACAACTATAAGAGACAAGATACACAACATATTTACAAACATAAAACAAGAAGAGGAACCACCCAGCCAATTCATCAGAAACCCCAAGGAGACCACACTTGTTCCCAAAACACTTCCAAAGCTCCAAAATTCCCTAAGGTTAAGGTAATCATGGTTTTTCACTTAGGGCTAGTGTATGAGCTTCAAAACAAAGAAATGGGGGAAAGTATAGGCTCAAAAGGGGTTATCAAAGGATCAAAACAAGGTAAGCTTATTTGGCTAGAGAGGCTCAAGAACAAAACTGCCTTTATCACTTCCAAACATGCATATCAATCAAGAATTATCAACAAGAGTCAAGCCAAGGCATATGTGCAAGCAATCAAGAGACATATCACACACAAGAAAGAACACAAAGTGGATCAAATTCTCACACAGGGTAATTTATGTCACAATCAAATCAACCTCTCAAACATCATAATCATCTTCCCAAGCAGAGAAAAGCAAGGATTTCAAACAAATCAGAGTATCAATGAAGTGAAAGACACATCTACAACCTAATCAAAGTCCAGAAATCAAGAGAAACATGTAAAACTGTACACAAGACACGACAAAAATAACCTAGAAAAGAAAAAAATTTAACCAAGAAAACAAAAACTAACAAAGAAAAAATAAAAATCTCCCCCAATAGACCACACTTAAACTACACAATGTCCTCAATGTGTCATAAGCATAAGATCGAAAATCAAAACAATGAACAGATCATGGACAAGTGCAATAAAAGTAGGGAAAAGGGGAGAAGAGAGAAAGGAAACTCCCCTGATCATGGTGGCAGTTGCCAATTTTGGACTTTCAGGGAGATGTCTTCCACCATAGTATCCAGCAAGGAGGTTTTGAGGACGAACTGCTTCATCCTCCAAATCTGATCTAGCAGTGAAATGTTTTCCACAGCTGGATCTATGCAATGATTGTTGATGAGCAGTTTCAGCAGGTGCCTGTTGATCTTAAAGCTTTTGTCAATGTTAGCACCTTTATTTTCCACTGTGGGTGTTTGTCTATCAAATTCATGTGTACCTCCTGCAATAGGGTTAGTGCAATGTGGCTCTACAGAAATTACATGCAGGGGTATAACACCCAATCCAAGTGTAACAGACTGAACCTCAGATACATCCTCAGAACATGAATCAATTTCAAAATCACAAGCAATATCAACGACAGACTCAGATTCATGTTCAATGCATGGAGAATAAACATTCGGATGCGACATCAAAAATTGGTTCTCATCATGCATAGAGGGAAAATTAAAATCAGACTCATCAACAATACAATCATCAGCATACCTCTCAACAACGTAATCATCAACATAATCAAATTGAGGTATGCTTACCTCCTCTTCCTTGAAGATTGCTAAAGTGTGGGAAGATGAAGGTGGTCTACCTGGTTCAGGATCACTGCTTAATTCTGCCTGCTCCTCAAAATACTCATCACTCTCCTCAGGTGCAAGGGTAGGGACATAGGATGATGGGAAAGTAGATGGCACAATAGTAAGTTCATGACTCTTCTCCCCATCTTCTATGTTGATGCCACTATCATCATCATCTGGAATCTGAACAGTCTGAAATGGTAACTCTGAATCTTGAGACTGTTCCTCAGCGAGTTGAGTGGCCATCTGCCCTATCTGATCAGTCATACTCTGAATGGCAGCTCCTATTTCTTGCTGGAACTGCATGTTCTCTTGCCGAAACTGAAGGTTCTGCATGGTCATCTGCTCCAACAACTCCTGCAATGTAGGCTCAGAAATAGAAGGCTGAGGAGCTGTTTCGGTAGAAGCATCATACTGCTGACTCTCGTATTGCTGGACTGGTGGAGGCATAAAAGTACTTTGGAATGGTGGTTCTTGATATTGATGCTGTGGACCATCATACCATCCCAAGGTAGGGTCATTCCATCCAAGACCGTTGCTGTAAGCATATTGCACAGGGGAAAATTTGCTCAGAAACTGATGCTCAAGATATCCCCAATCGGTAACGGATCTTAGAGGAAGAGAGTCTTTCCAATCCTTAGCTGCTCCTTGTAATGAATGCGGAAATGCGCTCAAGAAAATGTAATCAAGAGGGACATCTGGAGGCTTCATTGAAGAGCACATGATGTGGAGCTCCTCCAAATGTCTGTGTGGGCATTCTCCTGCAAAACCATGAAACTTAGGCAGCAAATGTATCAGTCCAGGGGTGAGATCGCAATGAAGATCATCCTCCTTAAGTGAAACCGGCTCACAAAGAGCACTCTCAGAAATTAGAGGATGAGTCATATTGTTCTCAACATAGAAATCAGCAGAATATGAATTACAATCAGAGTAACATGCAGAACGAGAATCATAATCAGAGGCACTAGCAAAACAAGCAGTGTTCACGAAATCAAAATAGGTAGACATGGAAAAAGAAGAACACTAAAAATCACGAAACAAATAAAACACAACACATTTATACATGCAACACGCACACACAAAACAGAACATCACATCACATCACATCACCACACAAGACAAAACACAACACACACAAACACAACAAAAAGACCTAAGACTGAACCGTTGGTCCCCGGCAGCGGCGCCATTTTGATGAGAGGGTCGCACCTCCCAACAAAAGTTGTGCATATAAGAATGCAGTATAGACTAGGAAGTGACTCCTAGGTCGTCTCTCAAGGACCAAATGTGGTTCGAGTCTTAGGTCAAACACATAGTGGGGGGGTTTGAAAGGTTTGTTTTTTGGTTGCGGATAAAATTAAATAAGACACTAATGCAAACGGAAACGTAAAAACGGTCTCAATCACAAAATTAAAGCGGTTGGTCACTAAAGCTAACATTACATTTAAATTAAAGGAGTGAAAATTAACTTTGTGATGATTAACATTGAAAGGAGAATATGGTAATCAAGCAAAAATCACTTAAAAATTAGCAAGCATTTGATAACAGTTGAAAAACTGTTATTTTCATGCTTAAAGTTGATACTAAAAGCAACCTTTAGACTTAGAAACTAGCTTGAAATCGTGCCTTTTGTTTATATTTTCAGAAATAAGAGAGCTGGACAGGTTTATGCTTGATTTAAGTGTTTTTGTGCAGGTTTTGAGGTGAATTTGGTGAAAGAAGTGAAGAATAAGAGAGAGGACATTAGAAAAGACAAGAAAGAGTGCAAAAAGGAGAAGTCGAAGGCACCGCTCAGCGGCAAACTACCGCTGAGCGGCACTCAAGAGGTGGCATTGGAACCGCTGAGGGGCAAATGGCCGCTGAGGGGAAGAAAGAAGACGCGTAACCACCGCTGAGCGGTAAATGGCGCTGAGCGGCACTTTTTGGGCTTGGGCTTTTGTAATCTTTTGTAACTCTAGATTAGTATATAAGGGCTTGCACGTCCTTTAGTTAGACATCTTTGGCAGAAACGAGGCAAACACTATCTCTTTCACCCCTTTGAAGGAGGATCTTGGATGCTCAGGCTACCTCTTCACCTTTATTGGGTTTATTCTTTCATACTTTCATTGTAATTCATCTAGGTTCACCATGAATATGGTGAACTAAACCTTGTATGTTTGTTGGGGAATCAATGTAATCTCTTGAAGCTCTCATATATGGATTTGTTGAATACATCTTTGAATTAAGACATATGCTTTCTTTTCATCATTAGTTAGGGTTTTTCCTCTTTGCTCAATGCTTGCATTGTTTAACTCATTCTAATGCATGATTATTGGTTTTGTTGATACGGACACGTACGGGGAAATCTAGATCCGGGGAATTTCTCCCAATATTTTACTGACAACATTATATTGGTTGCCTTAAGCTCCTGCACTCATGAACTAATCATTAGGAATGCTAGGAATTGTATGAACTATTTGATTAGGGAGAAGCCATCTAGAATGGTACATTAGAGAGTGGCATTAACAATGATGATTTGAAAGAGGAATTCCTAAAATATATGAGAGTGGATGAGATGAAATTGACCCCCAACAACATATTCATTCATTTAATCCATTGAAAGTGTTTATCTTATGTCTTTGCCATTGATCAATTCATGCATACATGTTTATTTTCGTCTTGCATATTAAAATTTCAATTATTGTTTTCTTAAGTCTTAGCTAATCAAGAAATCACATAACTAAACTAGGCCGTGAGTCCTTTGGGAAGAACGATACTTGGTCTTACCAAGTTTTATTACTTGAACGATTCGGTCATACTTGCCGATTGTGAAACAAGTTTGTGACATCATATTTTGGTGCTTACAAATTTGTCCATCAAGTTTTTGGCGCCGTTGCCGGGGACTCGTGGTTTAACTGGTTAATTTGTGTGATTATTGATTATCTTTGACTTATTTTTTTATTTTTAATTTAAATTTCGAATTTTTTTAATTTTATTTTATTTTTCTGTTTATATTTTCAGTTTGTATTTTATTTGATTTTATTTTATTTTTCTGTTTTCTGTTTTTCTGTTTTCTATTTTTATTTTCTGTTTTTTATTTTCGGTTTTTATTTGATTTGATTTTATTTTAGGTTAGATTAGATTAGATTTTTTTTTAGGTTAGATTTTATTTTTATTTTTTTTTAGATTAGATTTTATTTTATTTTATTAGATTTTATCTTTTTATCTTTTTAGGTTAGATTTTATTTTATTCTTATTTATCTTTTAGGTTAGGTTAGATTTTATTTTTTTTATCTTTTAGATTAGATTTTATTTTTTAGATTAGGTTTTATTTTATTTTATTTGATTCTATCTTCTAAATCTCTTATCTTCTTATATCTTTTCAATCTTTATTTTCTTTTCTCTATCTTTTTGTGCTAACAATTGTTTTTAGGGTTTTGTGCCTAATGTCTGCAGAATGCAATTTGGTCAAGAGTTTAATTATAGGGGCACTCAATTCTACCAAAGTAATCTCAACCAATGGTGGGAACCTCACTCAAGCATGGATCAAAGCCAATTTTGGCAAGCTGCTGGACAATTTGAGAACCAACCACAACAACAATGGCAGCAACAACCCTTTCTATCAGGAAGTTTGGATAGGTTGGAGGACACCCTTCAACGATTTTTGAAAAATTCCGACTCTACTCAGAAAAGCATTGAAGAATCATGTAAAAGAATGGAGATGCAACTTCGTCACATTAGTCAGATATTAAATGATGATGTTAATACTGATGTTAACCTTAAGGAGGAAGGGCAAGTCATTATCACTGAAAGTGACAAGATTCTTGATGAGGAAAAATTAGAGGGAGATGAGGAAAGGGTAGAGAGAAAAGAGAAAGAAGAGTTGAGTGAGAAAGATAAAGATGAAGAAAAAGAAAAAGAATTGGTTGAGAGAAAAGAGAGAAAGAAAATTTGTGTGAAGATAAAGAAGTTGAGGAGAAAAAGAGAAAGGAAGAAAAAAATAAAAGAAGAGAAAAAGAGAAAATTTAGGGAGAGAAAAAGGAAGAAAAAGAAGATGAGAGGAAAGAAGAAGAAATCACATGAAAAATCACATCCTCATCTAAAGAAGAATCATAGGAAGGAAAAGAAATTTAAGTGCTTCATGGAAATCTTCAAGAAATTGGAGATTAAAGTTCCTATGATTGAGACACTGCAACAGGTTCCTGGTTTGATCAAATTTCTGAAGAAGTTCAGTAGGAAGAAGAAGAAAAAGAAGAAGGAACTTGAGCTTTACTGGGTCAAGCTAATGACGTTAAAAGAGCGCTTGCTGGGAGGCAACCCAGTGGATTTAAAAACTTTTGATTTGGTTTTGTAACTTTTAAATTGTGGATATTATTCTGTAATTATTATTTTTTTGTTGGATCCAGCATCTACTGAAGGATGCTAGGTGGTTAAGCATCTACTGAAGGATGCTAGGTTTGTAACACCTGCTGATGGGTGTTGGTAAGAAAATTTAACACCTACTGATGGGTGTTGGTGGATTTTGGGTCAGGCTCGTGACGTTAAACAAGCGCTACCTGGGAGGCAACCCAGTTGATTGATTGTTTTCTGTTGTTTATTTTTAGGATTTGCATAAGCATTTTTAACATTGAATTGCAGGGAACCTATGAGGGACATGTAGGGAAGGCACGTAGGTCAAGAAAAGAAGGAGAGGAGCACATCACGAAAGTGCCGCTGAGCGGTATTTTACCGCTGAGCGGTACTCTCGCAGATGGGCTTTAGTTCCCCTTAGCGGAACCCGAGCCCATTAGGGTATTTTTAAACCCTAAGCTGCGTAATTTCTCAGTCTTTCAAGCTCTTCTCTGCACAAACACTCCCACATACCTTCTCTTAGGTTTTCCACATCTTTTTACTCTTCCCTCTTAAGAAAATTTCTCTTCCACTCACTTGCTCACTAGTTTTCCATCTAAGTTTGGGGTTGGGAGAGAGCATCATTGAAGGGGCTGATTTCTTCATTATGGTTTACTAATGCTTAACAATGTATCTTTTGGTTTTGTGAATTATGTTTGATGCAGGGATGGCCTCCTCATCGGGCAAAAAGAATCAAGACTATAAGATCCAAGAAGAAGGAGGATACAGAGGACAGCTCAGATTGAGGAGGAGTTGAGATAGCATTTACTGATGAATGCTATCATAACTAGAGCAGGACTTATGCTTTGTTTGGTTTAAGTTTTCTGAACTTATTTGTTTTTGTTTTTAGATTAGGGTTTGATGTACTCTATTGAACACCTGGTTTTATGATGGTTTGCTATTAACTGTGATTGTGTGATAAGTAATGCTTGATGATGCTTATTGATTGATTGATGTTGAGATGATGTGCACATTAAAATGCTTATACAGGTGATTCACAAGCTTTGTGAACAAATGCATAATATCATGATTGTGATTGTGAAATTAAGCAGGATGTGCATGTCAAATGTGAATGAGCTTATATGTGAGGTTTTGAGCTCCAGAGTTGTTATTGTTGAATGCTATTACTTTGAAAGCATGAATGACTTTGCCCAGGTTTTCTATGATTGAATCAATTGCTTGTTTTGCATCATATGATCAAAGGCCGTGTTTTTGAAACCCTTTTTATTGGCCAAATTCATAAAGTTAGCCTTCTAAAAGAGAACACGTTGTGTTCTATCCTTTGAACCCTTAGCCTTAAATATACACTGAACACCCTTGATTGAAAATCTTTACCTTGAGTTAAGTAGAAGATCTTGTGTGGTATTGTTAAATGTTCAAGTTTGGGGTTATTGGGGAAACATGAAAAAGGAAAAAGCATTGAGCTAACAGCTAAAAAGTAAGAATATGCAAAGAAAAGAAAAGAAAAAGAAGCAAAGCTCAATGCAAATGCAAAAGCAAAGGCAAAAGAAAGTTGGGAATGAATAAGAAGATTGTGTTGTTATGATTCTCTTAACTCAAGGATTTTGTGATCCAGAAAAACCAATTTTCTTGTTAGCCCAGCCACATTATAAGCCATTGAAAAGTCCTTGTGATGATGCATGCTTGTGAATGTATTTGATTGTGGTTAAATGAAAGGCAAAGTTGATTCATGTGACATTGTGATAGTGGAGTGAATGAGTGAAACACTTTACCTCTTATACACTTGTGTGTTGAGTGAAACACTTTACCTAGTGAGGAAATATTCCATAAGCACATGAACATCCATGCTTAATTGATTGATCATTCATGAAAAATAGCATTTGTTGGAATTTAAATGACTTTGTGAACACTAAAGCATGTGCACATCTTGATTGAACTCTTGGTCTTAAGTTTGAGTGAAGTTATTACTTATCTTGAAAAGAGGATTTTGAATGAGTGAACCATCATATGAATTGGTTGGAGATGGAGTTACATTTTATTTGCTTGAGGACAAGCAAAGTTCTAAGTTTGGGGTTGTGATAACAGTTGAAAAACTGTTATTTTCATGCTTAAAGTTGATACTAAAAGCAACCTTTAGACTTAGAAACTAGCTTGAAATCATGCCTTTTGTTTATATTTTCAGAAATAAGAGAGCTGGACAGGTTTATGCTTGATTTAAGTGTTTTTGTGCAGGTTTTGAGGTGAATTTGGTGAAAGAAGTGAAGAATAAGAGAGAGGACATTAGAAAAGACAAGAAAGAGTGCAAAAAGGAGAAGTCGAAGGCACCGCTCAGCGGCAAACTACCGCTGAGCGGCACTCAAGAGGTGGCGTTGGAACCGCTGAGGGGCAAATGGCCGCTGAGGGGAAGAAAGAAGACGCGTAACCACCGCTGAGCGGTAAATGGCGCTGAGCGGCACTTTTTGGGCTTGGGCTTTTGTAATCTTTTGTAACTCTAGATTAGTATATAAGGGCTTGCACGTCCTTTAGTTAGGCATCTTTGGCAGAAACGAGGCAAACACTCTCTCTTTCACCCCTTTGAAGGAGGATCTTGGATGCTCAGGCTACCTCTTCACCTTTATTGGGTTTATTCTTTCATACTTTCATTGTATTCATCTAGGTTCACCATGAATATGGTGAACTAAACCTTGTATGTTTGTTGGGGAATCAATGTAATCTCTTGAAGCTCTCATATATGGATTTGTTGAACATCTTTGAATTAAGACATATGCTTTCTTTCATCATTAGTTAGGGTTTTTCCTCTTTGCTCAATGCTTGCATTGTTTAACTCATTCTAATGCATGATTATTGGTTTTGTTGATACGGACACGTACGGGGAAATCTAGATCCGGGGAATTTCTCCCAATATTTACTGACAATATTATATTGGTTGCCTTAAGCTCCTGCACTCATGAACTAATCATTAGGAATGCTAGGAATTGTATGAACTATTTGATTAGGGAGAAGCCATCTAGAATGGTACATTAGAGAGTGGCATTAACAATGATGATTTGAATGTTGAATTCCTAAAATATATGAGAGTGGATGAGATGAAATTGACCCCAACAACATATTCATTCATTATCCATTGAAAGTGTTTATCTTTGTCTTTGCCATTGATCAATTCATGCATACATGTTTATTTTCGTCTTGCATATTAAACTTCAATTATTGTTTTCTTAAGTCTTAGCTAATCAAGAAATCACATAACTAAACTAGGCCGTGAGTCCTTTGGGAAGAACGATACTTGGTCTTACCAAGTTTTATTACTTGAACGATTCGGTCATACTTGCCGATTGTGAAACAAGTTTGTGACATCATATTTTGGTGCTTACAAATTTGTCCATCAGCATTCAAACCTAAGTGTATGCAATATGAAAATTGTAACCTAATTAAGTGCAAGATTAAGCATTTAAAATAATATAAAAGTAGACCCTTGGAGCTCTCTGGACGTGGCAGCAGCTCCCTTCCGTCACCGTGCACCACACATTCAATTTAAATCACTGTCTCGGGCTTCTCTTTAAAGAAAATTTAAATCCTTAGAATGCTTCTTCTTTCTTCACGTAATTCACCACCAGCCACTGCCACTTTTTTTTTGCTTCTCCTATCTAAGTTATCATTCATTCTTAAAAGATAAAGAATTGTATCAATGACCGTGGGCCACCTCTGCCTTCACGTGAATGAACTTCTTCATAGACCAAAACAAACCAGCTGTAAAGTGCTTCTCTTCTCCCGCTCCACATAAGCCATCAACGTCCCATCATTGTCCCACCTAATCTACTCTTCATTTCTCATTCTTCAATTGAAAAGCAAAGTAATTAAACACTCAATCATGGTACCTTCTCCGTTCCAGCAAAGAAACATTAAAAAGCTTTAATCAAAAGTCAAAATGTGAGCTTGTGCACCACCTCCAGCTTCATTCCAGCAGCATGCAACTCACTCAAAAGAGTGTGGCGTCTACATTCTCTCAAACCAAAAAAAATAAAAACTTCTCCTTCTATGGTTCTGCTGCACGACGTGTGCTTCCCTTAAATTCCTCCCCTCTGCTTCTGGAATGAAATGCTTTTTCCTCAAAGCAAAAGAAATCCAATCACCGTCCTACAAGCAAGGCCAAAAGAAAACCGAGAGAGTGGCAGCTGGGTCACGTCCCAGCTCTCTCCCGTGAACACTTGCTGCTCCAAAGTGTTGCTGCCGCCCAACACACGTACAGGCCGAGACACCACTTCATGCTTTTCCCAGGTCGTGAATCATCGTTCTTCCTCCAGCTAAAACGAACTCACGCCTCCTATTCCTAGAAAAAAATGAATCATCCCCCTTTTCCAAGAATCATCAAATGCGAGAAGAGATTGTATAAACGTGCACAAAACCAAATGAAAATGCAATCAGCATTCAGCAAAAAGAATCAAATTTCAGGTCTCCCTTCATTCAATTCCTCAAACCCGTTTCAAGGTAAACCAAGGCCAAAAAATCAATAATTCCCCTAGGGGGTGGCGGCTGCTGGAACCTCTCAAAGTTACATTTTTTTTTCCAATATCCAAAACCGAGAGACAAAACCCCCCCCAAGGGCTCTCCAGCAAGTGGCGGCTAGGGCTATTCAAGAGCCGTGGGTCACCTTTAATAAGGGTGGGGTCTACACACAAGAAAAACCTAGGTCTAAATCACTAACTTCTAATTTTTGGGTCTACTCTAATTTACCAAAAATTGACCCAAAATATAAGAGTTGATACAGAAATTTTAAACTACTGAATTACAATTTAATTAATTCAAAAATGTCTGTCTGGGGAGTCTTGAATTTATTTGGCCATCTTCCTGATGTCCCAAAATGTATTTCCGAAATTTTCCTGCATTTCAAAAATGCACTTAATCAGCTCAGGAAACCCAAATTAGCACAATTACAAATTTCCGACCAAATTAAGCAAAATTCGGAAAACGGGGAAATAACAAACAATTAAACACAATTCCCTGGTTTATTCAAGTGCAATAAACTAAATATAATTCAAGAAATAACGACTCATCAGTCCACTTCGTCCACTTCGTTCACTTCTCCCACTTCTTCCACTTCTTATTGTTCTTCTTCTACTTCTTCGTCTTCCACTTCGTCCACTTCGTCATCTTCGTCCACTTCATCCACTTCGTCCACTTCGTACACTTCGTACACTTCTTCCACTTCGTCCACTTCGTCCACTTCGTCCACTTCGTCCACGTCGTCCACTCCGTCCACTCTACCCGCTTCTCCGACTTCGTCAGCTTCTTCTTTTGTTCTTCTTCCACTTCTTCTTCTTATTCTTCTTCTGTTCTTGTTCTGCTTCTTCCACTTCTTCCACTTCGTCCATTTCGTTCCCTTCATCCAATTCGTCCACTTCTTCCACATCGTCCGCTTCGTCTACATCGTCCACTTTGTCAACTTCGTCCTCTTCGTCTACTTCGGCCACTTGTTCCACTTCTTCTTTTTGTTCTTCTTTTTCTTGTTCTTCTTCTTCTTCTTCCACTTCGTCCGCTTCTTCCAGTTCGTCAACTTGGTCCATTTCGTCCACTTCGTCAGCTTCGTCGACTTCGTCCACTTCTCCCACTTCTTCAACTTCTTCTTGTTCTTCTTCTACTTCTTCTTCTTCCACTTTGTCCACTTTGTCCCCTTTGTCCACTTCGTCCACTTCTCCCACTTCTTCCACATCTTCTTGTTCTTCGTCTACTTCTTCTTCCACATCGTCCACTTCGTCCACTTCGTCCACTTCGTCCACTTCGTCCACTTCGTTCACTTCTCGCACTTCTTCCACTTCTTCTTGTTCTTCTTCTACTTCTTCGTCTTCCACTTCGTCTTCCACTTCGTCCACTTCGTCATCTTCGTCGAGTTCGTCCACCTCGTCCACTTCGTCCACTTCGTCCTCTTTGTCCACTTCGTCCACCTCGTCCACCTCGTCCACTTCGTCCACCTCGTCCAGCTCGTCCACTTGTCCCACTTCTTCCACTTCTTCATCTGGTTCTTCTTCTAGTTCTTCTTCTTGTTCTTCTTCTTATTCTTCTTGTTCTTGTTCTTGTTCACTTTGTTCTTCTTCTCCTACTTCGTCCCCTTCGTCCACTTCGTCCACCTCGTCCACTTCGTCCACCTCGTCCACTCCGTCCACTTCTCCCACTTCTTCCCCTTCTTCTTGTTTTTCTTCTTCTAGTTCTTCTTCTGGTTCTTCTTGTTCTTGTTCTTCTTGTTCTTCTTCTTCCACATTGTCCACTTCGTCCCCTTCGTCTCCTTCTTCCACTTCGTCCACTTCATGCACGTCGTCCCCTTCGTCTCCTTCTTCCACTTCATCCACTTCATGCACTTCATCCACATCGTCCACTTCGCCCATTTCGTCCCATTCGTCCACTTCGTCAATTTCGTCCACTTTGTCAACTCCGTCCACTTCGTCAGCTTCGCTACTTCTTCCACTACTTCACTTCTTCCAGTTCGTCCACTTTGTCCACTTCTTCCAGTTCGTCCACTTCGTCTACTTCTCCCACTTCTTCCACTTCTTCTTCCACTTCATCTTCTTGTTCTTCTTCTTGTTCTTCTTGTTCTTCTTCTTGTTCTTGTTCTTCTTCTTCTTCTTCTTCTTTTTCTTGTTCTTGTTCTTGTTCTTCAGCTTCGTGCACTTCCCCCAATTCTTCCACTTCTTATTCCTTTTCTTCTTCTACTTCTTCCAGTTCGTCCACCTCGTCCACTCCGTCCACTTCGTCCTCTTTGTCCACTTCGTCCACCTCGTCCACCTCGTCCACTTGTCCCACTTCTTCCACTTCTTCATCTGGTTCTTCTTCTAGTTCTTCTTCTTGTTCTTCTTGTTCTTGTTCTTGTTCACTTTGTTCTTCTTCTTCTACTTCATCCCTTGTCCACTTCGTCCACCTCGTCCACTTCGTCCACCTCGTCCACTTCTCCCACTTCTTCCCCTTCTTCTTCTTTTTCTTCTTTCAGTTCTTCTTCTGGTTCTTCTTGTTCCTGTTCTTGTTCTTCTTCTTCTTCTTCCACATCGTCCACTTCATCCCTCGTCCCTTCTTCCACTTCGTCGACTTCGTCCTCTTCGTCCACTTCTCCACTTCTTCCACTTCCTCTTCTTGTTCTTCTTCCACTTCTTCTTGTTCTGTTGTTCTTCTTCTTCTTCTTCTCTTCTCTTCTTCCACTTCTTCCAGTTCGTCTAGTTCGTCCACTTCGTCCTTCGTTCACTTTGTCAACTTTGTCCACTTCGTCTACTTCGTCCACTTCGTCTACTTCGTCCACTTCTCCACTTCCACTTCCTCTTCCTATTCTTCTTCCACTTCTTGTTCTTGTTCTTGTTCTCTCTTGTTCATCTTGTTCTGCTTATTCTACTTCTTCGACTTCTTCCACTTCCTCCAGTTCATCCACTTCGTTCACTTCGTCCAATTCGTCCACTTCGTCCACATCGTACACTTCGTCCACTTTGTTCACTTCGTCAACTTCGTCCACCTCGTCCACGTCGTCCATTCCGTCCACTCCGTTCGCTTCTCTCACTTAGTCAACTTCTTCTTCTTGTTCTTCTTCTTTTGTTCTTCTTCTTGTTCTTCTGTTCTTGTTCTGTTTCTTCCACTTCTTCCACTTCGTCCATTTCGTCCACTTCGTCCAATTCGTCCACTTCGTCCAATTCGTCCACTTCGTCCACTTCGTGCACTTCATCGACATCGTCCACTTCGTCCAGTTCGTCCACTTCGTCCACTACTTCTTCTTCTTCTTCTTTTCTTGTTCTTGTTCTTTGTTCTTGTTCTTCTCTTCACTTCGTCCAGTTCGTCACTTCTCTCCACTTCGTCAACTTCGTCATTTCTTCCAGTTCGTCTAGTTCGTCAACTTCGTCCTCTAAGTCCACTTCTTCCACTCATTCTTCTTTCTCTTCTTCCACTTCTTCTTCTTGTTGTTCTTCTTCTTCTTGTTCTTGTTCTTCTTCCACTTCGTGCACTTGGTCCACTTCTTCCACTTCTTCCAGTTCGTCAACTTCGTCCATTTCGTCCACTTCGTCCACTTCGTTAGCTTCGTCGACTTCGTCCACTTCTTCTTCTTGTTCTGTTGGTTCTTCCTCTTTTTTCTTCTTCTTGTTCTTCTTCTTCCAAGTCTCCCACTTCTTCCACTTCTTCTTGTTGTTCTTCTTCTAGTTCTCCCACTTCGTCCACTTAATCCACTTCGTCCTCTTCGTCTACTTCTCCCACTTCTTCCACTTCTTCTTCTTGTTCTTCTCCCACTTCTTCTTCATCTTCTTCTGTTGGTTCTTCTTCTTCTTCTTCTTCCACTTGGTCCACTTCGTCCACTTCGTCGACTTCGTCCACTTGGTCTACTTCGTCGACTTCGTACACTTCGTCCACTTCGCATAGTTTGTCCACTTCGTGCACTTTGTCCACATCGTCCACTTCAGTTCTTCTTCTTCTTGTTGTTGTTGTTGTTCTTCTTCTAGTTCGTTCACTTCGTCAACTTCGTCTATTTCGTCCAATTCGTCCACTTCGTCAACTTCATCAACTTCGTCCACTCGTCAACTCCGTCACTTCGTCCACTTCTTGCACTTCTTCCAGTTCGTCTAGTTCGTCCACTTCGTCCACTTCTTCCACTTCTTCTTTTGTTTCTTCTTCACTACTTCTTCGTGTTCTTCTTCTTGTTCTTCTTCTTCTTCTTCCACTTCTTCCACTTCGTCCACTTAGTCCACTTCTTCCACTTCTTCCACTTCGTCCACTTCGTCAACTTCGTCCACTTCGTGCAATTCGTCCACTTCGTCCACTTCTTCTTCTTCTGCTGGTTCTTCTTCTTCTTCTTCTTCTTCTTCTTCTTCTTCTTCCACTTCGTCCACTTGGTCCGCTTCGTCCACTTCGTCCACTTCGTCCACTTGTCTACTTCGTCACTTCGTACACTTCATCCACTTCGCACACTTTGTCCACTTCGTGCACTTCGTCAACACGTCCACTTCTCGTTCTTCTTCTTGTTCTTCTTCTTCTCTTCTTCTTCTTCCACTTCGTCACTTCGTCCATTCGTCCACATCTTCAGGTTCTTCCAGTTCTTCTAGTTCGTCTTGTTCGTCCACTTCTTCCACTTCT
>NW_028274468.1:0-46142 GCF_029865625.1 Vigna umbellata | reverse complement strand
TCAACTTCCTCCACTTCGTCAACTTCGTCCACTTCCTCTACTTCCTCCACTTCCTCCACTTCGTCCACTTCCTCCACTTCGTCCACTTTGTCACTTCGTCTATTTCCTCCACTTTCGTCCACTTCATATCTTCCTCCACTTCGTCCACTTTTTCTAATCCTCGTCCACTTCTTCGACTTCCTTCAACTTCGTCAACTTTGTCCTTTCCTCCACTTCGTCCACTTCATAATCTTCCTCCACGTCCTCCACTTATTCGTCCAATTCTAGACTTCCTCAACTTCGTCCACGTCGCACTTCGTCCACTTCGTCAACTTCGTCCACTTATTCCACTTTGCCCACATCCTCCACTTCTTCCACTTTGTCCACTTTTCCACTTCGTCCACTTCTTCGACTTCTTCAACTTCGTCAACTTCGTCCACTTCGTCCACTTCGTCAACTTCGTCCACTTCGTCCACTTCGTCAACTTCGTCCATTTCCTCCACTTCGTCCACTTCTTAGACTTCATCAAGTTCGTCATCTTCGTCCACGTCGTCAACTTCCTCCATTTCGTAATCTTCCTCCACTTCCTCCACTTCTTCCACTTCATCCACTTCTTCAACTTCGTCAACTTCGTCCACTTCGTCAACTTCGTCCACTCTTCTTCCCCTTTTTCAACTTCGTCCACGTCGTCAACTTCCTCCACTTCGTCCACTTCCTCCACTTCGTCCACATCCTCCACTTCGTCCACTTCCCCCACTTCCTCCACTTCGTCGGCTTCGTCCACTTCCTCCACTTCCTCCACATCCTCCACTTCCTCAACTTTCTCCCCTTCGTCCACTTCGTCAACTTCGTCCCCTTCTTCCGCTTCCTCAACTTCGTCCACTTCCTCAACTTCGTCCACTTCCTCCACTTCCTGCACTTCCTTCACCTCCTCCACTTCGTCCACTTCGTCCACTTCCTGCACTTCGTCCACTTCGGCCACTTCGTCCACTTCGTCAACTTCGATCATTTCCTCCACTTCGTCCACTTCGTAAACTTCGACCACTTCGTCCACTTATTCCACTTCTTCCACTTCTTCAAGTTTGTCAACTTTTTCCACTTCCTCCACTTCGTCAAGTTCGTCAACTTCGTCATCTTCGTCCACTTCCTCAACATCGTCCACTTTGTTATCTTCCTCCACTTCCTCCACTTCATCCACTTCTTCCACTTCTTCGACTTCGTTAACTTCGTCCCCTTCGTCCACTTCGTCCACTTACTCCACTTTGTCAACTTCGTCCACTTCCTCCACATCCTCCACTTCCTCCACTTCCTCCACTTCCTCCACTTCGTCCACTTCGTCCACTTCGTCCACTTTTTCCACTTCGTCGACCTCTTCGACTTCTTCAACTTCGTCAACCTCGTCCACTTCGTTAACTTCGTCCATATCCTCCACTTCGTCCACTTTTTGCACTTCGTCCACTTCTTAGACTTCATCAACTTCGTCAACTTCATCTACGTCGTCAACTTCCTCCACTTCCTCTACTTCCTCCACTTCGTCAACTTCGTCCACTTCCTCCACTTCGTCCACATTCTTCACTTCGTCCACTTCGTCCACTTCGTCCACTTCCCCAACTTCCTCCCCTTCATCAGCTTCGTCCACTTCCTCCACTTCGTCCACATCCTCCACTTCCTCCACTTCATCCACTTCGTCAACTTCGTCCACTTCTTCCGCTTCCTCCACTTCGTCCAGTTCCTCATCTTCGTCCACTTCCTCCACTTCTTGCACTTCCTTCACTTCCTCCACTTCGTCAACTTCGTCAACTTCCTCCACTTCCTCCACTCCCTCAACTTCCTCCACTTACTCCACTTCCTCCACTTCCTCCACTTCGTCAGCTTCGTCCACTTCATCCACTTCGTCAAGTTCGTCCATTTCTTCCACTTCCTCCACTTCTTCCACTTCTTCCACTTCTTCCACTTCTTCAACTTCGTTCTCTTCGTCCACTTCTTCCATTTCCTCCACTTCGTCCACTTCATCCACCTCGTCGATTTCCTCCACTTCGTCCAATTCGTAAACTTCAACCAATTCCTCTACTTCGTCAACTTCTTCCACTTCCTCCACTTCGTCCGCTTCCTTCAGGTCGTCCATTTCGTCCACTTCGTGCACTTCTTCCACTTCTTCAACTTCGTCATCTTCGTCCACTTCCTCCACTTCGTAATCTTCCTACACTTCGTCCAATTCGTCCACTTGGTAAAGTTCGACCACTTCCTCCACTTCGTCAACTTCTTCCGTTTCCTCCACTTCGTCCACTTCGTCAACTTCGTCAACTTCGTCAACTTCGTCCACTTCGTCCACGTCGTCCACTTCGTCCACCTTCTCCCCTTTCTCCAATTACTCGACTTCCTCCACTTCCTTCACTTCGTCAACTTTGTCCACTTCGTTAACTTCGTCCATTTCATCCACTTTGTAAACTTCGTCAATTTCCTCCACTTCGTCCACTTCGTACTCTTCCTCCACTTTGTCCACTTCTTCCACTTCGTCCTCTTCTTCGACTTCTTAAACGTCGTCAACTTAGTCCACTTCGTCAACTTCCTCCACTTCGTCAACTTCGTGCACTTCCTCTACTTCCTCCACTTCCTCCACTTCGTCCACTTCCTCCACTTCGTCCACTTCGTCAACTTCGTCTATTTCCTCCACTTCGTCCACTTCATAATCTTCCTCCACTTCGTCCACTTTTTCTACCTCGTCCACTTCTTCGACTTCTTCAACTTCGTCAACTTTGTCCATTTCCTCCACTTCGTCCACTTCATAATCTTCCTCCACTTCGTCAACTTCGTCCACTTATTCCACATCCTCCACTTCGTCCACTTTGTCCACTTTTCCACTTCGTCCACTTCTTCGACTTCTTCAACTTCGTCAACTTCGTCCACTTCGTCCACTTCGTCAACTTCGTCCACTTCGTCCACTTCGTCCACTTCGTCAACTTCGTCCATTTCCTCCACTTCGTCCACTTCTTAGACTTCATCAAGTTCGTCATCTTCGTCCACGTCGTCAACTTCCTCCATTTCCTCCACTTCGTCCACTTCGTCAACTTCGTCTATTTCCTCCACTTCGTCCACTTCATAATCTTCCTCCACTTCGTCCACTTTTTCTGCCTCGTCCACTTCTTCGACTTCTTCAACTTCGTCAACTTTGTCCATTTCCTCCACTTCGTCCACTTCATAATCTTCCTCCACGTCGTCCACTTCGTCCAATTCTTAGACTTCCTCAACTTCGTCCACGTCGTCAACTTCCTCCACTTCGTCAACTTCGTCCACTTATTCCACATCCTCCACTTCGTCCACTTTGTCCACTTTTCCACTTCATCCACTTCTTCCACTTCTTCGACTTCGTCAACTTCGTCCCCTTCGTCCACTTCCTCCACTTACTCCACTTTGTCAACTTCGTCTACTTCCTCCACATCCTCCACTTCCTCCACTTCCTCCACTTCCTCCACTTCGTCCACTTCGTCCACTTCGTCCACTTTTTCCACTTCGTCGACCTCTTCGACTTCTTCAACTTCGTCAACCTCGTCCACTTCGTTAACTTCGTCCATATCCTCCACTTCGTCCACTTTTTCCACTTCGTCCACTTCTTAGACTTCTTCAACTTCGTCAACTTCATCTACGTCGTCAACTTCCTCCACTTCCTCTACCTCCTCCACTTCGTCTGCTTCGTCCACTTCCTCCACTTCGTCCACATCCTCCACTTCCTCCACTTTCTCCACTTCCTCCACTTCGTCCACTTCTTCCACTTCCTCCACCTCGTCCACTTCCTCAACTTCGTCCACTTCCTCAACTTCATCCACTTCCTCCACTTCATACACTTCTTCCACTTCATCCACTTCTTCGACTTCGTCAACTTCGTCCCCTTCGTCCACTTACTCTACTTTAAAAACTTCGTCCACTTCCTCCACATCCTCCACTTCCTCCACTTCTTCCACTTCCTCCACTTCCTCCACTTCGTCCACATTTTCCACTTCGTCGACCTCTTCGACTTCTTCATTTTCGTCAACCTCGTCCACTTTGTTAACTTCGTCCATATCCTCCACTTCGTCCACTTTTTGCACTTCGTCCACTTCTTAGACTTCATCAACTTCGTCAACTTCATCTACGTCGTCAACTTCCTCCACTTCTTCTACTTCCTCCACTTCGTCAACTTCGTCCACTTCCTCCACTTCGTCCACATTCTCCACTTCGTCCACTTCCCCAACTTCCTCCCCTTCATCAGCTTCGTCCACTTCCTCCACTTCGTCCACATTCTCCACTTCCTCCACTTCCTCCACTTCATCCACTTCGTCAACTTCGTCCACTTCTTCCGCTTCCTCCACTTCGTCCAGTTTCTCAACTTCGTCCAGTTCCTCATCTTCGTCCACTTCCTCCACTTCTTGCATTTCCTTCACTTCGTCCACTTCGTCAACTTCGGCCACTTCCTCCACTTCGTCCACTTCCTGCACTTCGGCCACTTCGTCCAGTTCGTCCACTTCGTCAAGTTCGTCCACTTCGTCCACTTCCTCCACTTCGTCCAGTACGTCAACTTCGTCCACTTCGTCCACTTCTTCCACCTCCTCTACTTCTTCCACTTCTTCAACTTCATCAACTTCCTCCACTTCCTGCACTTCGTCCACTTCGTCAAGGTCGTCCATTTCCTCCACTTCGTCCACTTCTTCCACTTCTTCAACTTCGTCATCTTCGTGCACTTCCTCCCCTTCCTCCAGTTACTCCACTTCCTCCACTTCCTTAACTTCGCCAACTTCGTCCATTTCCTGCATTTCGTCCACTTCGTCAACTTCGTCCATTTCCTGCACTTCGTCCACTTCGTACTCTTCCTCCACTTGGTCCACTTCGTCCACTTCTTCCACTTCGTCCACTTCTTCGACTTCTTCAACTTCGTCCACTTCCTCCACATCCTCCACATCCTCTACTTCGTCCACTTCGTCCACTTCGTCCACTTCGTCCACTTCGTCCACTTCGTACACTTCTTCGGCTTCTTCAACTTCGTCAACTTAGTCCACTTCGTCCACTTCGTCCACTTCGTCCACTTCGTCAACTTCGTCCACTTCGTCAACTTCGTCCACTTCGTCAACTTTGTCCACTTCGTCAAGTTCATCCACTTCGTCAACTTCGTCCACTTCGTCCCCTTCTCCACTTCGTCCACTTCTTCAACTTCGTCAACTTCGTCCACGTCTTGAACTTCCTCCACTTCCTCCACTTCGTCCACTTCCTCCACTTCCTCCACTTCCTCCACATCCTCCACTTCCTCCACTTCGTCCACTTCGTGCACTTCGTAATTTTCATCCACTTCGTCCACTTCTTCGACTTCTTCAACTTCGTCCACTTCGTCCACTTCCTCCACTTCCTCCACTTCGTCCACTTCGTCGACTTCCTCCACTTCCTCCACTTCCTCCACTTCCTCCCATTCCTCATTTCGTCCACTTCGTCCACGTCGTCCCCTTCGTCCCCTTCGTCCCCTTCGTCCACTTCGTCCACTTCCTCCACTTCCTCCACTTCGTCCACCACGTCCACTTCGTGCACTTCGTTCACTTCCTCCATTTCCCTAACTTCGTCCACTTCGTACACTTCGTCCACTTGTACTTCTTTCACTTCTTCAACTTCGTCAACTTCGTCTACTTCGTACATTTCGTCCACTTCCTCTACTTCGTCCACTTTGGCCACTTCGTTATCTTCCTCCACTTCGTCAACTTCCTCCACTTCCTCCACTTCCTCCACCTCCTCCACTTCCCCTACTTTTCCCACTTCCTCCATTTCCTCCACTTCCTCCACTTCGTCAACTTCCTCCACTTCCTCCACTTCGTCCACTTCGTCCACTTCGTCAACTTCCTGCACTTCATCCACTTCCTCCACTTCGTCCACTTCGTCAAGTTCGTACATTTCCTCCACTTCCTCCACTTCTTCCACTTCTTCAACTTCGTCATCTTCGTGCACTTCGTCCACTTCGTCCACTTCTTCCACTTCGTCCACTTCGTCCACTTCGACCACTTCGTACACTTCCTCCATTTCCTCCAATTCCTGCACTTCCTCCGCTTCCTCCGCCTCCTCTCCTTCCTCCGCTTCCTCCCCTTCCTCCACTCCGTCCACTTCGTCAAGTTCATCAACTTCGTCCACTTCGTCGACTTCCTTCACTTCCTGCACTTCCTGCACTTCCTCAACTTCGTCCACTTCTTCCACTTCCTCCACTTCCTCCACTTTGTCAACTTCGTCCACTTCTTCAACTTCGTCCCCTTCCTCCACTTCGTCCACTTCGTCCAGTTCGTCCACTTCGTCAACTTCGCTCATTTCCTCCACTTCCTCCACTTCGTAATCTTCCTCCACTTCGTCAACTTCGTCCTCTTCCTCCACTTCCTCTAGTTCCTCCACTTCCTTCACTTCCTCAACTTCCTCCACTCCGTCCACTCCGTCCATTCCGTCCACTACGTCCGCTTCGTCAACTTCGTCCACTTCGTCAACTTCGTCCACTTTGTCCACTTCTTTCACTTCCTCCATTTCCTCTAGGTCCTCTAGTTCCTCCACTTCCTCCACTTCGTCCAATTCGTCTAATTCGTGCACTTCGTCCACTTCGTCCACTTCGTCATCTTCGTTAACTTCGTGCACTTCGTCCACCTCCTTCACTTCCTCCACTTCCTCCACTTCCTCCACTTCCTCCACTTCGTCGACTTCGTCCACTTCGTGCACCTCGTCCACTTCGTCAACTTCGTCCACTTCCTCCACTTCCTCCACTTCCTCCACTTCCTCCACTTCGTCGACTTCCTCCACTTTCTCCACTTCCTCCACTTTGTTCACTTTGTCCACTTCATCCACTTTGTCCACTTCACCCACTTCATCAACTTCACTAGCTTCGTCCACTTCGTCCACTTCCTCCCATTCCTCACTTCGTCCACTTGGTCCAGTTCGTCCACTTGGTCCACTTCGTCAACTTCGTCCACTTCCTCCACTTCCTCCACTTCCTCCACTTCCTCCACTTCCTCCACTTCGTCCGCTTCGTCCACTTTGTGCATTCGTTCACTTCGTCCATTTCCCCCACTTCGTCCACTTCGTAAACTTCGACCACTTCGTCCAATTCTAGTTCTTCCACAACTTCAACTTTGTCCACGTCGTCCACTTCGTCTACTTCCTCCACTTCGTCAACTTCGTCCACTTCGTCAACTTCCTCCACTTCGTACATTTTGTCCACTTCATTCACATTCTTCACTTTGTCGACTTCGTCAACTTCCTCCACTTCCTCCACTTCCTCCACTTCGTCCCCTTCGTCCACTTCCTCCACTTCGTCAACTTCGTCCACTTCTTCCGCTTCCTCCACTTCTTGCACTTCCTTCACTTCCTCCACTTCGTCAACTTCCTCCACTTCCTCCACTCCCTCAACTTCCTCCACTTACTCCACTTCCTCCACTTCCTCCACTTCGTCAACTTCGTCCACTTCCTCCACTTCGTCAACTTCGTCCATTTCTTCCACTTCCTCCACTTCTTACACTTCTTCAACTTCGTCATCTTCGTCCACTTCTTCCATTTCCGCCACTTCGTCCACCTCGTCCATTTCCTCCACTTCGTCCAATTCCTAAACTTCGACCAATTCCTCCGGTTCGTCAACTTCTTCAACTTCCTCCACTTCGTCCGCTTCGTTCAGGTCGTCCATTTCGTCCACTTCATGCACTTCTTCCACTTCTTCAACTTTGTCATCTTCGTCCACTTCCTCCACTTCGTAATCTTCCTCCACTTCGCCCAATTCGTCCACATGGTAAAGTTCGACCACTTCCTCCACTTCGTCAACTTCTTCCGTTTCCTCCACTTCGTCAACTTCGTCAACATCGTCCACTTCGTCCACGTCGTCCACTTCGTCCACTTCGTCCACCTTCTCCCCTTTCTCCAGTTACTCGACTTCCTCCACTTCCTTCACTTCGTCAACTTTGTCCACTTCGTTAACTTCGTCCACGTCGTCCATTTGATCCACTTCGTAAACTTCGTTCATTTCCTCCACTTCATCCACTTCGTACTCTTCCTCCACTTTGTCCACTTCTTCAACTTCGTCCTCTTCTTCGACTTCTTAAACGTCGTCAACTTAGTCAACTTCGTCAACTTCCTCCACTTCGTCAACTTCGTCCACTTCCTCTACTTCCTCCACTTCCTCCACTTCGTCCACTTCCTCCACTTCGTCCACTTCGTCAACTTCGTCTATTTCCTCCACTTCGTCCACTTCATAATCTTCCTCCACTTCGTCCACTTTTTCTCCCTCGTCCACTTCTTCGACTTCTTCGACTTCTTAAACTTCTTCAACTTCGTCAACTTTGTCGATTTCCTCCACTTCGTCCACTTCATAATCTTCCTCCACTTCGTCCAATTCTTAGACTTCCTCAACTTCGTCCACGTCGTCAACTTCCTCCACTTCGTCAACTTCGTCCACTTCCTCCACTTCGTCCACATCCTCCACTTCGTCCACTTCGTCCACTTCGTGCACTTCGTCCACTTCGTCCACTTTTTCCACTTCGTCCACCTCTTCGACTTCTTCAACTTCGTCAACTTCGTCCACTTCGTCAACTTCGTCCATTTCCTCCACTTCGTCTACTTCATAATCTTCCTCCACTTCGTCCACTTCTTAGACTTCCTCCACAATGTGCACTTTGTCGACTTCCTCCACTTTCTCCACTTCCTCCACTTTGTTCACTTTGTCCACTTCATCCACTTTGTCCACTTCACCCACTTCATCAACTTCGCTAGCTTCGTCCACTTCCTCCCATTCCTCACTTCGTCCACTTGGTCCAGTTCGTCCACTTGGTCCACTTCGTCAACTTCGTCCACTTTCTCCACTTCCTCCACTTCGTCCACTTCGTCCGCTTCGTCCACTTTGTGCATTCGTTCACTTCGTCCATTTCCCCCACTTCGTCCACTTCGTAAACTTCGACCACTTCGTCCAATTCTAGTTGTTCCATAACTTCAACTTTGTCCACGTCGTCCACTTCGTCTACTTCCTCCACTTCGTTAACTTCGTCCACTTCGTCAACTTCCTCCACTTCGTACATTTTGTCCACTTCATTCACATTCTCCACTTTGTCGACTTCGTCAACTTCCTCCACTTCCTCCACTTCCTCCACCTCCTCCACTTCCTCCACTTCGTCCCCTTCGTCCACTTCCTCCACTTCGTCAACTTCGTCCACTTCTTCCACTTCCTCCACTTCCTTCACTTCCTCCACTTCGTCAACTTCGTCAACTTCCTCCACTTCCTCCACTCCCTCAACTTCCTCCACTTACTCCACTTCCTCCACTTCCTCCACTTCGTCAACTTCGTCCACTTCCTCCACTTCGTCAACTTCGTCCATTTCTTCCACTTCCTCCACTTCTTCCACTTCTTCAACTTCGTCATCTTCGTCCACTTCCTCCATTTCCTCCACTTCGTCCACCTCGTCCATTTCCTCCACTTCGTCCAATTCGTAAACTTCGACCAATTCCTCCACTTCGTCAACTTCTTTAACTTCCTCCACTTCGTCCGCTTCGTTCAGGTCGTCCATTTCGTCCACTTCATGCACTTCTTCCACTTCTTCAACTTCGTCATCTTCGTCCACTTCCTCCACTTCATAATCTTCCTCCACTTCGTCCAATTCGTCCACATGGTAAAGTTCGACCACTTCCACCACTTCGTCAACTTCTTCCGTTTCCTCCACTTCGTCCACTTCGTCAACTTCGTCCACTTCGTCCACTTCGTCCACGTCGTCCACTTCGTCCACCTTCTCCCCTTTCTCCAGTTACTCGACTTCCTCCACTTCCTTCACTTCGTCAACTTTGTCCACTTCGTTAACTTCGTCCACTTCGTCCATTTCATCCACTTCGTAAACTTCGTTCATTTCCTCCACTTCGTACTCTTCCTCCACTTTGTCCACTTCTTCAACTTCGTCGTCTTCTTCGACTTCTTAAACGTCGTCAACTTAGTCCACTTCGTCAACTTCCTCCACTTCGTCAGCTTCGTCCACTTCCTCTACTTCCTCCACTTCCTCCACTTCGTCCACTTCCTCCACTTCGTCCACTTCGTCAACTTCGTCTATTTCCTCCACTTCGTCCACTTCATAATCTTCCTCCACTTCGTCCACTTTTTCTCCCTCGTCCACTTCTTCGACTTCTTCGACTTCTTAAACTTCTTCAACTTCGTCAACTTTGTCGATTTCCTCCACTTCGTCCACTTCATAATCTTCCTCCACTTCGTCCAATTCTTAGACTTCCTCAACTTCGTCCACGTCGTCAACTTCCTCCACTTCGTCAACTTCGTCCACTTCCTCCACTTCGTCCACATCCTCCACTTCGTCCACTTCGTCCACTTCGTGCACTTCGTCCACTTCGTCCACTTTTTCCACTTCGTCCACCTCTTCGACTTCTTCAACTTCGTCAACTTCGTCCACTTCGTCAACTTCGTCCATTTCCTCCACTTCGTCTACTTCATAATCTTCCTCCACTTCGTCCACTTCTTAGACTTCCTCCACAATGTGCACTTTGTCGACTTCCTCCACTTTCTCCACTTCCTCCACTTTGTTCACTTTGTCCACTTCATCCACTTTGTCCACTTCACCCACTTCATCAACTTCGCTAGCTTCATCCACTTCGTCCACTTCCTCCCATTCCTCACTTCGTCCACTTGGTCCAGTTCGTCCACTTGGTCCACTTCGTCAACTTCGTCCACTTCCTCCACTTCCTCCACTTCGTCCACTTCGTCCGCTTCGTCCACTTTGTGCATTCGTTCACTTCGTCCATTTCCCCCACTTCGTCCACTTCGTAAACTTCGACCACTTCGTCCAATTCTAGTTGTTCCACAACTTCAACTTTGTCCACGTCGTCCAGTTCGTCTACTTCCTCCACTTCGTTAACTTCGTCCACTTCGTCAACTTCCTCCACTTCGTACATTTTGTCCACTTCTTCACATTCTCCACTTTGTCGACTTCGTCAACTTCCTCCACTTCCTCCACTTCCTCCACCTCCTCCACTTCCTCCACTTCGTCCCCTTCGTCCACTTCCTCCACTTCGTCAACTTCGTCCACTTCTTCCACATCCTCCACTTCCTTCACTTCCTCCACTTCGTCAACTTCGTCAACTTCCTCCACTTCCTCCACTCCCTCAACTTCCTCCACTTACTCCACTTCCTCCACTTCCTCCACTTCGTCAACTTCGTCCACTTCCTCCACTTCGCCAACTTCGTCCATTTCTTCCACTTCCTCCACTTCTTCCACTTCTTCAACTTCGTCATCTTCGTCCACTTCCTCCATTTCCTCCACTTCGTCCACCTCGTCCATTTCCTCCACTTCGTCCAATTCGTAAACTTCGACCAATTCCTCCACTTCGTCAACTTCTTTAACTTCCTCCACTTCGTCCGCTTCGTTCAGGTCGTCCATTTCGTCCACTTCATGCACTTCTTCCACTTCTTCAACTTCGTCATCTTCGTCCACTTCCTCCACTTCGTAATCTTCCTCCACTTCGTCCAATTCGTCCACATGGTAAAGTTCGACCACTTCCTCCACTTCGTCAACTTCTTCCGTTTCCTCCACTTCGTCCACTTCGTCAACTTCGTCCACTTCGTCCACTTCGTCCACGTCGTCCACTTCGTCCACTTCGTCCACCTTCTCCCCTTTCTCCAGTTACTCGACTTCCTCCACTTCCTTCACTTCGTCAACTTTGTCCACTTCGTTAACTTCGTCCACTTCGTCCATTTCATCCACTTCCTAAACTTCGTTCATTTCCTCCACTTCATCCACTTCGTACTCTTCCTCCACTTTGTCCACTTCTTCAACTTCGTCGTCTTCTTCGACTTCTTAAACGTCGTCAACTTAGTCCACTTCGTCAACTTCCTCCACTTCATCAGCTTCGTCCACTTCCTCTACTTCCTCCACTTCCTCCACTTCGTCCACTTCCTCCACTTCGTCCACTTCGTCAACTTCGTCTATTTCCTCCACTTCGTCCACTTCATAATCTTCCTCCACTTCGTCCAGTTTTTCTACCTCGTCCACTTCTTCGACTTCTTCAACTTCGTCAACTTTGTCCATTTCCTCCACTTCGTCCACTTCATAATCTTCCTCCACGTCGTCCACTTCGTCCAATTCTTAGACTTCCTCAACTTCGTCCACGTCGTCAACTTCCTCCACTTCGTCAACTTCGTCCACTTCCTCCACTTCGTCCACATCCTCCACTTCGTCCACTTCGTCCACTTTTTCCACTTCGTCCACTTCTTCGACTTCTTCAACTTCGTCAACTTCGTCAACTTCGTCCACTTCGTGAACTTCGTCCATTTCCTCCACTTCGTCTACTTCATAATCTTCCTCCACTTCGTCCACTTCTTAGACTTCCTCCACTTCGTGCACTTCGTCGACTTCCTCCACTTTCTCCACTTCCTCCACTTTGTTCACTTTGTCCACTTCATCCACTTTGTCCACTTCACCCACTTCATCAACTTTGCTAGCTTCGTCCACTTCGTCCACTTCCTCCCATTCCTCACTTCGTCCACTTGGTCCAGTTCGTCCACTTGGTCCACTTCGTCAACTTCGTCCACTTCCTCCAATTCCTCCACTTCGTCCGCTTCGTCCACTTGGTGCATTCGCTCACTTCGTCCATTTCCCCCACTTCGTCCACTTCGTAAACTTCGATCACTTCGTCCAATTCTAGTTCTTCCACAACTTCAACTTTGTCCACGTCGTCCACTTCGTCTACTTGCTCCACTTCGTCAACTTCGTCCACTTCGTCAACTTCCTCCACTTCGTACATTTTGTCCACTTCATTCACATTCTCCACTTTGTCGACTTCGTCAACTTCCTCCACTTCCTCTACTTCCTCCACTTCCTCCACCTCCTCCACTTCCTCCACTTCGTCCCCTTCGTCCACTTCCTCCACTTCGTCAACTTCGTCCACTTCTTCCACTTCCTCCACTTCCTTCACTTCCTCCACTTCCTCCAATTCGTCAACTTCGTGAACTTCCTCCACTTCCTCCACTTCCTCCACTCCCTCAACTTCCTCCACTTACTCCACTTCCTCCACTTCCTCCACTTCGTCAACTTCATCCACTTCCTCCACTTCGTCAACTTCGTCCATTTCTTCCACTTCCTCCACTTCTTCCACTTCTTCAACTTCGTCATCTTCGTCCACTTCTTCCATTCCCTCCACTTCGTCCACCTCGTCCATTTCCTCCACTTCGTCCAATTCGTAAACTTCGACCAATTCCTCCAGTTCGTCAACTTCTTCAACTTCCTCCACTTCGTCCGCTTCGTTCAGGTCGTCCATTTCGTCCACTTCATGCACTTCTTCCACTTCTTCAACTTCGTCATCTTCGTCCACTTCCTCCACTTCGTCCAATTCGTCCACATGGTAAAGTTCGACCACTTCCTCCACTTCGTCAACTTCTTCCGTTTCCTCCACTTCGTCCACTTCGTCAACTTCGTCAACTTCGTCCACTTCGACCACGTCGTCCACTTCGTCGACTTCGTCCACCTTCTCCCCTTTCTCCAGTTACTCGACTTCCTCCACTTCCTTCACTTCGTCAACTTTGTCCACTTCGTTAACTTCGTCCACTTCGTCCATTTCATCCACTTCGTAAACTTCGTTCATTTCCTCCACTTCATCCACTTTGTACTCTTCCTCCACTTTGTCCACTTCTTCAACTTCGTCCTCTTCTTCGACTTCTTAAACGTCGTCAACTTAGTCCACTTCGTCAACTTCCTTCACTTCGTCAACTTCGTCCACTTCCTCTACTTCCTCCACTTCCTCAACTTCGTCCACTTCCTCCACTTCCTCCACTTCGTCAACTTCGTCTATTTCCTCCACTTCGTCCACTTCATAATCTTCCTCCACTTCGTCCACTTTTTCTACCTTGTCCACTTCTTCGACTTCTTCAACTTCGTCAACTTTGTCCATTTCCTCCACTTCGTCCACTTCATAATCTTCCTCCACGTCGTCAACTTCGTCCAATTCTTCGACTTCCTCAACTTCGTCCACGTCGTCAACTTCCTGCACTTCGTCAACTTCGTCCACTTCCTCCACTTCCTGCAGTTCCTTCACTTGCTCCACTTCGTCCACTTCCTCCACTTCGTCCACTTCCTACACTTCGTCCAGTTCGGCCACTTCGTCCACTTCGTCAACTTCGATCATTTCCTCCACCTCGGCCACTTCGTAAACTTCGACCACTTCGTCCACTTATTCCACTTCTTCAAGTTCGTCAACTTTGTCCACTTCCTCCACTTCGTCAAGTTCGTCAACTTCGTCATCTTCGTGCACTTCCTCAACATCGTCCACTTCGTAATCTTCCTCCACTTCCTCCACTTCCTCCACTTCATCCACTTCTCCACTTCGTCCACTTCTTCGACTTCGTCAACTTCGTCCCCTTCGTCCACTTCCTCCACTTACTCCACTTTGTCAACTTCGTCCACTTCCTCCACATCCTCCACTTCCTCCACTTCCTCCACTTCGTCCACTTCGTCCACTTTTTCCACTTCGTCGACCTCTTCGACTTCTTCAACTTCGTCAACCTCGTCCACTTCGTTAACTTCGTCCATATCCTCCACTTCGTCCACTTTTTCCACTTCGTCCACTTCTTAGACTTCTTCAACTTCGTCAACTTCATCTACGTCATCAACTTCCTCCTCTTCCTCTACTTCCTCCACTTCGTCAACTTCGTCCACTTCCTCCACTTCGTCCACATCCTCCACTTCGTCCACTTCCTCGACTTCGTCCACTTCCCCCACTTCCTCCCCTTCATCAGCTTCGTCCACTTCCTCCACTTCGTCCACATCCTCCACTTCGTCCACATCCTCCACTTCATCCACTTCGTCAACTTCGTCCACTTGTTCCGCTGCCTCCACTTCGTCCACTTCCTCAACTTCGTCCACTTCGTCCACTTGCTGCACTTCCTTCACTTCGTCCACTTCGTCAACTTCGTCAACTTCGTCCACTTCGTCCACTTCCTGCACTTCGGCCACTTCGTCCAGTTCGTCCACTTCGTCAAGTTCGTCCACTTCCTCCACTTCGTCCAGGTCGTCCACTTCCTCCACTTCGTCCACTTATTCCACTTCTTCCACTTCTTCAAGTTCGTCAACTTCGTCCACTTCCTCTACTTCGTCATGTTCGTGCACTTCGTCAACTTTGTCATCTTCGTCCACTTCCTCAACTTCGTCCACTTCTTAATCTTCCTCCACTTCCTCCACTTCCTCAACTTCGTCCACTTTTCCCACTTCCTGATGCATCAAGGATGATGCATAGGAACAGATCCGTGAGTCTGGATGAAGCAATCTACTCTGCTGCAATTGAAGAATCAGTGGAACAGTGCTGGAGAATTTGTAGCAGAGAATGCTCTCGGTGTTGGTTGGATTAAGTGGAATGTGTGCAGCGGATTGAAGTGATTAGATGAAGTGAAATGGAAGTGGCTTGAGGGAATGGTAGGCTATCTCAGGCGGCTTCCACAATGGAAGAAGATAGCAATGGAAAAAGCAAGCAAGCAATCAAGCAATGAAAAATTTGCAGAGTGCAGAATTCATCTTCTATATATTTCCAAAAGTGATATACAGGCTTATCCTAGTAGCTTATATAGCTAACTCTCAGCTCCATGCCATGCAATGTATGTGAAGTAAGGAGATCCACAAAATACGGATCAAGTGCCACCTTACCCACATGTGCAAAATGTGATGGTTCTTTTAGAAGCCATATTATTCACGTGGCTTATTACATATGCGCATAAGGAATTGAAATAAGCTAATACTACCCCTTAAACTACTATGCGCACACCCCCCCCATGTGCCAAAGTCCACTTTTACCCTTCGCCATGTTTTGGCATCTTACAAGCATCTTCTAGGTCTCCAATCTTCCATCCAAAGATAGCAAAGAGGGTTTGGCCTTTGGGAGAGTACTCATCTTGTAACTTCTTGATCATCCCTCTTGTGATAGGTCCAATGGTGCTAGGCCTTCTTGTATCATCCCCTCCCTCTTGAGAGGGATTTGCCCTCAAATCCATAGGATCGTCATCTTCACTTGCATAACCTGCAAAAGGTTTAAGGTCAGAGATATTGAAGGTAGCATGAACACCATATTCAGGAGGTAGATCAATTTGATATGCATTGTTATTTATCCTCCTGATCACTCTAAAAGGTCCATCTCCTCTAGGATTGAGTTTGGATTTTCTTAGTTGAGGAAATCTTTCCTTTCTAAGATGAACCCAAACTAGATCACCTTCATTGAAGATTAACTCTTTCTTGCCCTTGTTGTGTTGCTTGGCATATTTCTCATTTTGTTGTTGAATTTGGTTTTTAACCTTGTGATGTAATTCTTTGATAAACTTAGATTTAGATACCCCATCTTGATGAACAAAATCAATAGCATTTGGAAGGGGTATTAAATCCATGGGTGTCAAAGGATTAAAACCATAAACAACTTCAAAAGGAGACAATTTAGTAGTTCCATGAACTACTCTATTGTAGGCAAACTCAACATGAGGAAGATACTCATCCCAAGATTTGTGATTACCTTTTAGAACTACCCTGAGTAAAGTGGAAAGAGATCTATTTACTACCTCAGTTTGACCATCTGTTTGAGGATGGCAAGTAGTAGAAAAAGATAACTTAGTCCCTAATCTAGACCATAAGGTCCTCCAAAAGTGACTAAGAAATTTTGTATCTCTATCCGAAACTATTACTTTAGGTAGACCATGAAGTTTAACCACATCTCTAAAGAATAACTTTGCAATGTTGCTTGCATCATCTACTTTGTGGCAAGGTATAAAATGAGCCATTTTGCTAAACCTATCTACCACCACAAAGATAGAATCAAAACCCCTAGAAGTTTTGGGAAGACCTAACACAAAATCCATACTTATCTCTTCCCAAGGGGTGGAAGCAACATTCAAAGGTGTATAAAGTCCATGAGGCATTGATTTAGATTTAGCTTCTAAACAAGTTATACACTTAAAGCAATGCCTTTGAACATCCCTTCTCATGTGAGGCCAAAAGAATTTTTCTTTCAACATGCCAAGGGTCTTTTCTACCCCAAAATGTCCCATTAATCCTCCCTCATGTGTCTCTTTAACAAGGAGTTTTCTATGTGAACCTTGGGGAATGCAAATTTTTCCTTCTTTAAAAAGATACCCCTCTTTCACATAGAATCCTCCTTGAGGCTTATTGAGACATTCCTCATAGATATGAGCAAAATCAAGATCTTGTGAATATAATTCAAGAATGTTATTAAATCCAAGAATTTGAGCTCCCAATGTGGCTAATAGATTAATTTTTCTTGACAAAGCATCAGCCACCACATTGGATTTTCCTTTCTTGTATTTAATAACATAAGTGAATTGTTCAATGAATTCCAACCACTTAGCATGCCTCTTTTGTAACTTGTGTTGACTCTTCAAATACTTAAGTGATTCATGATCACTATGAATGATAAACTCCTTGGCAACAAGGTAATGTTCCCAAGTTTGAAGAGCCCTCACAAGTGCATAGAGTTCTTTGTCATAGGTGGGGTAATTACAAGAGGCACCATGAAGTTTTTCACTAAAGTATGCAATTGGGTGTCCTTCTTGTAATAATACTGCACCTATGCCAATTCCTGAAGCATCACATTCTAGCTCAAAAGTTTTGGAAAAATTTGGCAAAGCTAGAATGGGTGCTTGTGTGAGCTTCTCTTTGAGTAGCTCAAAAGCTTTTTGTTGTTTATCCCCCCAATGGAATGTAACATCCTTTTTCACCAACTCATTGAGAGGTGAAGCAAGACTAGAGAAGTTAGGAACAAATCTTCTATAAAAGCTTGCCAACCCATGGAAGCTCCTTACTTCTCCTACATTCTTTGGAGGAGGCCAATCTTGGATGGCCTTTATTTTTTCTGGGTCCACATGAACCCCATTTTTGGTGACCACAAAACCAAGAAATATGACACTATCAACACAAAAGGTACACTTGTCAAAGTTTGCAAACAATTTGTGTGTTCTAAGAATTGTTAAAACAACTCTCAAATGATTTTCATGAGTTTGCAAATTTTGACTATATACCAAGATGTCATCAAAGTAGACAACTACAAACTTCCCAATGCAATCCCTAAGGACATGATTCATAAGTCTCATGAATGTGCTTGGAGCATTTGTAAGACCAAAAGGCATAACTAGCCATTCATATAATCCAAACTTGGTCTTAAAGGCAGTTTTCCATTCATCACCTTCTTTAATTCTTATTTGGTGATAGCCACTTTTTAAATCTACCTTTGAAAATATTTGTGTTCCATGCAATTCATCCAACATATCATCAAGCCTAGGAATGGGATGTCTATACTTGATTGTGATGTTGTTGATAGCTCTACAATCACAACACATGCGCCACTTCCCATCTTTTTTTGGAACAAGCAATACTGGTACAGCACATGGACTTAGACTCTTTTGAACTAAGCCTTTATCTAGCAACTCTTGGACTTGTGTCTCAATCTCCTTAGTTTCTTGGGGGTTTGTCCTATAGGCTGGCCTATTAGGAAGAACTGCCCCTGGAATGAAATCAATTTGATGTTCAATTCCTCTTATGGGTGGAAGCCCTTTTGGAATTTCTTGTGGGAATAGATCATCAAATTCTTTCAAAAGTTTTTGAATGGATGGAGAAAGAGTTGAAGTCTTTGAATCACTAGATGTGCATGTAAGTGTTCCTTGACAAAGAAGAAGATATGAAGGTTGCTCAACTTGAAGTGTATTGATTAAAGTCTTTTTGTTTAAAAGGACTTCATGTTGAGTGACCTTAGGTGGCACACTTGTTTCTATACCTCCCTTTCTTTTTGACTTTTTCTTTTGATCATGTTCTTGCTTTCTTAAAATCTTCATTTGTGCTTGATCCTTAGCCACTTGGGTAGGAGTCAAAGGATGAAGCACAAACTTCTTGTCCTTTTGATGGATAGTGATGGTATTGGTTAGACCATGATGGATAGTTTGATGATCAAATTGCCATGGTCTCCCCAATAACACATGACATGCTTCCATGGGAACTATATCACATAAAACTTCATCTTTGAAGTTCCCAATGGAAAATGCCAACTTCACTTGATTCTTGACTATTATATCCCCATCTTCATTTAGCCAATGAAGTTTATAAGGTTTTGGATGGGGTATAATATCAAGTTTCAACTTCTCAACCAACCTTGTGCTACAACAATTGCAACAAGACCCACTATCAACAATGAGAGAACAATGATTTTCTTGAATTTTACATCTTGTGTGAAAGATGTTCTCTCTTTGTGATATGTGTTCAAGACTTGGTTGGTTGCTAAGTATCCTTCTCACCATGAGAAGTTGCCCATCATCAGCATATATTTCCTCTTCCCTCTCTTCTTCCTCACTCTCACTTGTACTAGTTGGGGTGTCACTTTCACTACTATAAATGTCCTTGCCTTTCAAAATAATGTTTCTTTTTGTAGGACATTGAGTAGCTACATGACCCCTTCCTAGACATTTGAAACATTTGATTTCACTTGTTCTTGTGTGTGAGGGTGTCTCTTTCTTGGGTCTCTCTTCTATTTTGGCTAGAGGTTTAAATGGCTCCTTTTCTTTAAAAATTTTCTTTTCAAAAGTAGGTTGAACTTGAATTCTTTTAGAAGAAGATTTTCTCAAGTTTTGTTGTTCTACCTTTATACACATTTGAACAAGATCATTCAAATCTCTATAAGGTAGAAGTTCAACCCTATCTCTTATGTCAAAATTGAGCCCACTTAAAAATCTAGCTAAAGTAGTTTCTGGACCTTCTACTATGCCTGCCCTCATCATATACAACTCCATCTTTTGTCTATATTCCTCAACTGTCATAGACCTTTGTTGTAACCTTTGGAGTTTATCCATGAGCTCTCTATTGTAGTAGGAGGGAATGTGTCTCCTCCTAAGGGCAGACTTGAGATCATTCCAATAGTGGATGGGAGGGGCTTGATGTCTAAGCCTCTCTTGGACCAAGGCAGTCCACCAATACATTGCATACCCTTGAAAGCTTAGGATAGCTAGAGAGACCTTCCTCTCTTCACTCACTTGGTGGCATTCAAACAATTGTTCCACCTTCATCTCCCAATCAAGATAAGCCTCTACATTGTCCTTCCCATGGAAGTGAGGCAACACAACATTGACTTCTTTAGGGGGTGGGGGTGCATGAGAATTTCTCCTATGCCTCCTAGAAGTAGAAGGCTGATGAGGGTAATAATCACCCAGACTCAAAGACATCCCTCCCTCTTGAGAGTTTTCACTCTGACTTCCCCTAGACTTGCTTTTCCTTATCATTCTCAACTCATCTTGAATAACAGCATTTTGAAGCTCTCTATTGGCTTTCTCTTCATTCATTTCTCTTCTTATTTCCTTGAATTCATTAACTAAAGTTTGAAGAGAAAAATGTTCTTTTTCACTATCACTAATCCTAGGAGAATGCCTTCTAGACATTATGATGGACTTAAATGTTATTCTTGAAGTAAAGACTAGAGATTTTCACTTGAAGCAATATTCCAGGTAAGGGAGGTGATTCACTAGGAATGCTTAAGTACCAAGCCTTTTCCTTGCCAAATATGCTTCTTGCTACTTACTAGAGTCCTTAGATCAAAATCACTCTTAAATCCACTTAAGTCTTAAAGACAACAAAGAAAAACACAAAGCAAAGGAAGGACACAACCTAAACTCTAAATTCGGACCCCTAAGAGAGCTTCCTATTCGCACAAGATATATGTTATCTAGTCGAGAATTGGAAAAGCAATTAAAGTGAGGTTTCCTAGGTGAGGCTTAGACTTTGGATCTAAGACACACTCACCGACTACTCAATTTTAGGTTGTGAGACTTCTTTTGAGTCTAGTTACAAATGAGGGAAGAGCACTTGTGAACTCTAGCACCTCACTTGCTTGGATTTGGAACTTACAACCAAAGAAAACCAATGGAAATTACAAAGAAATTTGGTAAATTGCAAGAAAAAATTGCGAATTGGCTAAGGGGAAGATGTGTGCAGCTTTGGCTTCTCAAAACAAAGAATGAACTATGCTTAATTCACAACAATCCTCTCAGCTGCAAGTGATCACTCAAGAACACAACTTTGCACTTCTAAAGTGTGCTGCAGAATTGTCACGGTTTTCCCATCCAAAGTACCATCTTCTTGTCTTTGATCCTCTTCATTGAACCTTCTTTGATGCTTCCAATTGTGATACACCTCCTGAGGTATAAACCACCTATCCAACAAGCCAATTAATCACTGAATATATCACCTCAAGTGCTGTAATTTTCACAACCAAAAGACAGCAACACCAGGAAATGTTTCAAACAGTTGGTGTGCAGAATGTAGAAAAATCGAAAATCAAGCAATGACAGAGCTTTCAAACACGGTGGCACCTCAAATAGATCCTAAGAATGGTTCTAGATCAGATTTAAAACACAAGAAAAGACTTTAAATCAGAATCACACACAAATTGGTTATGCATTGAAAATTGACAAAACTGTTTGATGAAATGCCTGAACCAGATTTCTGCACCAGATTTTTTTTTTGCACCAGATTTTTATACACTTCAAACTTTCGAAGCTGATGATGCAATGGTCCTAATTGCCTTTTAACGTTTGTAATATCTCTTTTGAATTGTTATCTTAATATCTTAAATGGACCATGGCTTTTACTGCATCTAAAATGATGAATCAAGCAAAGTAATGCAGTGCAAAATTTGACAGAAAAAAAAAACCAGCACAGTTTTTGGCAGCAGAGTCAATTTTTCAATGCAGAAAAAAAAAATAGACCAAATGAACAGTACTGCACCTAGTTGTTTTCCAATGCTTCAAACATGTTTTGATGATGATTTATGACTTGATGGAACTAATTGGATACATCAAAACTATATAAAACAGAAAATCACTACTGCAGTACCATATTTCAGCTAAATTTAACAACTAGCATGGTCAAATTTTGATTCTAAAGCAATTCTGATTTGAAAACAGCATAGAGGAGTTAGAAATGGTATTTGAAAGTTGCACAAATGCAGAATTTCAGTGTTGATGATGGTTAGCAATGATCTAATACTAACCACACACAATTAAGCAGAATTTTCTCAAGGAGACACATGCATCTCGGCTAAATGCTTGGAACATGACAAACTATTTGGAATCAACTCATTTCATTTTCCAAATGGTTCAGACAATGGATCATTCAACTGCTGTTCACTAAAACAGTGCACAAAGCTATATAAACAACAGAATTTTTTTTTTTTTTTTTACAGCAGTACACTTTCTGGAAAACAGAACAGAAACCATGCAGATCTGAGTTTGGTTGGCAAAAATTAAACACCTGAGCTCATCTCTTGATTGTTCATTGCTCTTAATTGGCGTAGCCACATTCAAACAACTCAGATTTTTGGTAAAACTTGGTTGAAAACCAGATTTGATAACAAAAACAGCAAAGTAACTAACAAGACTTAAGACAAAACCAGAAATGATGTTTAAATGGTAAAATAGACTCAAACAAGCAAAGACAGCCGAATAAAATGAAGGAAAACTCAAGCAAAGACAGCTAGTAGCCAATGAAATTAAGAATAGATCCTAAACACAGCAATAATTGATGAAAAACAGTGCAGAATTTTCAGAAATACATCAAGAACAACCAGGAAAATTTGACAGCACAGGAATGGAGGAAATCTGGACTTATCTCACGGTTCTAACTTGAACCTAGGCTCATGATACCACTTGATGCATCAAGGATGATGCATAGGAACAGATCCGTGAGTCTGGATGAAGCAATCTACTCTGCTGCAATTGAAGAATCAGTGGAACAGTGCTGGAGAATTTGTAGCAGAGAATGCTCTCGGTGTTGGTTGGATTAAGTGGAATGTGTGCAGCGGATTGAAGTGATTAGATGAAGTGAAATGGAAGTGGCTTGAGGGAATGGTAGGCTATCTCAGGCGGCTTCCACAATGGAAGAAGATAGCAATGGAAAAAGCAAGCAAGCAAAGAGGACTTTCGGATGAGAAAAATTTGCAGAGTGCAGAATTCATCTTCTATATATTTCCAAAAGTGATATACAGGCTTATCCTAGTAGCTTATATAGCTAACTCTCAGCTCCATGCCATGCAATGTATGTGAAGTAAGGAGATCCACAAAATACGGATCAAGTGCCACCTTACCCACATGTGCAAAATGTGATGGTTCTTTTAGAAGCCATATTATTCACGTGGCTTATTACATATGCGCATAAGGAATTGAAATAAGCTAATACTACCCCTTAAACTACTATGCGCACACCCCCCCCATGTGCCAAAGTCCACTTTTACCCTTCGCCATGTTTTGGCATCTTACAAGCATCTTCTAGGTCTCCAATCTTCCATCCAAAGATAGCAAAGAGGGTTTGGCCTTTGGGAGAGTACTCATCTTGTAACTTCTTGATCATCCCTCTTGTGATAGGTCCAATGGTGCTAGGCCTTCTTGTATCACTTCCTCCCCTTCGTCAGCTTTGTCGACTTCCTCCACTTCGCCCACATTCTTCCACTTCATCCACTTCTTCGACTTCGTCAACTTCGTCCACTTCCTCCACTTTGTCAACTTCGTCCACTTCCTCCACATCCTCCACATCCTCCACTTCCTCCACTTCGTCAACTCCGTCCACTTTCTTCCACATCCTCCACTTCTTCCACTTCTTCAACTTCATCAACTTCCTCCACTTCCTGTACTTCGTCCACTTCGTCCACTTCTTCCACTTCTTCAACTTCGTCATCTTCGTGCACCTCGACCCCTTCCTTCAGTTACTCCACTTTCGCCACTTCCTTAACTTCGGCAACTTCGTCCACTTCGTCAACTTCGTCCATTTCCTCCACTTCGTCCACTTCGTACTCTTCCCCCACTTCGTCCACTTCTTCCACATCGTCCACTTCTTCGACTTCTTCAACTTCGTCGACTTCGTCCACTTCCTCCACTTCGTCCACTTCTTCAACTTCGTCAACTTCGTCCACGTCTTCAACTTCCTCCACTTCCTCCACTTCGTCAACGTCGTCCACTTCCTCCACTTCCTCCTCATCCTCCACTTCCTCCACTTCGTCCACTTCGCCCACTTCGTCCACTTCGTAATTTTCATCCACTTCTTCGATTTCTTCAACTTCGTCAACTTCGTCCACTTCGTCAAGTTCGTCCACTTCCTCCACTTCGTCCACTTCGTCAACTTCATCCACTTCATCCTCTTCCTCCGCTTCGTCCACTTCTTCCCCTTCGTCTACTTCGTCCACTTCGTCCACTTTATCCAATTCGTCCACTTCATCAACTTTGTCGATTTCCTCCACTTCGTCCACTTCGTAAACTTTGACCACTTCAGCCACTTCGTCCACTTCTGCACCTTCGTCAACTTCCTCCACTTCCTCCACTTCATCCACTTCCTCCACTTCGTCCGCTTCCTCCACTTCCTCCCATTCCTCATTTCGTCCACTTCGTCCACTTCGTCCTCTTCGTCCACTTCGTCCACTTCAGGCACTTCGTCAACTCCCTGCAGTTCCTCCACTTCCTCCGCTACGTCCACTTCGTGCACTTCGTTCACTTCCTCCATTTCCCCCACTTCGTCCACTTCGTACACTTCGACCACTTCGTCCACTTGTACTTCTTACACTTCTTCAACTTCTTCAACTTCGTCAACTTCGTCCACTTCGTCAACTTCGTCCACTTCGTGAACTTCGTCCACTTCGTACACTTCGTCCACTTCCTCTACTTCGTCCACTTTGTCCACTTTTTCATCTTCCTCCACTTCGTAAACTTCCTCCACTTCCTCCACCACCTCCACTTCCTTCACTTTTCGCACTTCGTCCACTTCCTCCACTTTATCCACTTCGTCAACTTCGTCCACTTCTTCCACTTCCTCCACTTCGTCCACTTCCTCCACTTCCTCCACTTCCTCAACTTCCTGCACTTCGTCCACTTCCTCCACTTCGTCAAGTTCGTCAATTTCCACCACTTCCTCCACTTCTTCCACTTCTTCAACTTCGTCATCTTCGTCCACTTCGTCCACTTCGACTGCTTCGTCCACTACCTCCATTTCCTCCACTTCCTCCACTTCCTCCATTTCCTCCACTTCCTCCGCTTCCTCCGCTTCTTCTCCTTCCTCCGCTTCCTCCCCTTCCTCCACTCCGTCCACTTCGTCATGTTCATCAACTTCGTCCACTTCCTCCACTTCCTTCACTTCCTCCACTTCCTCCACTTGCTCAACTTCGTCCCCTTCTTCCACTTCCTCCACTTCCTCCACTTCGTCAACTTCGTCGACTTCTTCAACTTCGTCCCCTTCCTCTCGTCGACTTCGTCCACTTCGTCAACTTCGTCCATTTCCTCCACTTCCTTTACTTCGTAATCTTCCTCCACTTCGTCCACTTCCTCCACTTCATCCTCTTCCTCCACTTCCTCCACTTCGTCCACTTCCTCCACATCCTCCACTTCCTCTACCTCGTCCACTTGGTCCACTTCGTCAACTTCCTCAACTTCCTCCACTTCCTCAACTTCCTCCACTCCCTCCACTCCGTTCACTTCGTCAACTTCGTCCACTTCGTCCACTTCGTCGACTTCGTCCACTTTGTCCACTTCGTCCACTTCCCCCACTTCCTCCACTTCCTCCACTTCGTCCAATTCGTCCAATTCGTCCAATTCGTCCACTTCGTCCAGTTCGTCCACTTCGTCCACTTCGTCCACCTCCTCCACTTCCTCCACTTCCTCCATTTCGTCCATTTCCTCCAATTTGTCCACTTCGTACTCTTCCTCCACCTTTTCCAGTTTGTCCACTTCTTAGACTTCTTCAACTTCGTCAACTTCGTCCACGTCGTCAACTTGGTCCACTTCTTCCAGTTCGTCAACTTCCTCCACTTCCTCCACTTCGTCCACATCCTCCACTTCGTCCACATCCTCCACTTCGTCCACTTCTCCCACTTCCTCCACTTCATCAGCTTCGTCCACTTCCTCCACTTCGTCCACATCCTCCACTTCCTCCACTTCGTCCACTTCGTCAACTTCGTCCACTGCTTCCGCTTCCTCCACTTCGTCCACTTCCTCAACTTCGTCCACTTCCTCCACTTCCTGCACTTCCTTCACTTCGTCCACTTCGTCCACTTCCTCCACTTCGTCCACTTCCTGCACTTCGTCCACTTCGGCCACTTCGTCCAGTTCGTCCACTTCGTCAACTTCGATCATTTCCTCCACTTCGTAAACTTCGACCACTTCATCCAATTATTCCACTTCTTCCACTTGTTCAAGTTCGTCAACTTCGTCCACATCCTCCACTTCGTCAACTTCGTCAACTTCGTCCACTTCGTCATCTTCATCCACCTCCTCAACTTCGTAAACTTCGACCACTTCATCCACTTATTCCACTTCTTCCACTTGTTCAAGTTCGTCAACTTCGTCCACATCCTCCACTTCGTCAAGTTCGTCAACTTCGTCCACTTCGTCATCTTCGTCCACCTCCTCAACTTCGTCCACTTCTTCCACTTCCTCCACTTCTTCCACTTCATCCACTTCTTCGACTTCGTCAACTTCGTCCCCTTCGTCCACTTCTTCAACTTACTCCACTTTGTCAACTTCGTCCACTTCCTCCACATCCTCCACTTCCTCCAGTTTGTCAACTTCGTCCACTTCGTAATCTTCCTCCACTTCCTCCACTTCCTCCACTTCGTCCAATTCGTCCACTTCTTCAACTTCGTCCACGTCTTCAACTTCCTCCACTTCCTCCACTTCGTCCACTTCCTCCTCTTCCTCCTCATCCTCCACTTCCTCCACTTCATCCACTTCGTCCACTTCGTCCACTTCGTAATTTTCATCCACTTCTTCGACTTCTTCAAATTCGTCAACTTTGTCCACTTCCTCCACTTCGTCCAGTTCATCAACTTCATCCACTTCATCCTCTTCCTCCGCTTCGTCCACTTCTTCCCCTTCGTCTACTTCGTCCACTTCCTCCGCTTCCTCCACTTTATCCACTTCCTCCACTGTATCCAGTTCGTCCACTTCATCAACTTCGTCGATTTCCTCCACTTCGTCCAGTTCGTAAACTTTGACCACTTTAGCCACTTCTTCCACTTCTTCAACTTCGTCGACTTCCTCCACTTCCTCCACTTCATCCACTTCCTCCACTTCATCCACTTCCTCCACTTCATCCACTTCGTTCGCTTCCTCCACTTCCTCCCATTCCTCATTTCGTCCACTTCGTCCTCTTCGTCCACTTCGTGCGCTTCGTCAACTTCCTTCACTTCCTCCGCTTCCTCCACTTCCTCCACTACGTCCACTTCGTGCACTTCGTTCACTTCCTCCATTTCCCCCACTTCGTCCACTTCGTACACTTTGACCACTTCGTCCACTTGTACTTCTTACACTTCTTCAACTTCTTCAACTTCGTCAACTTCGTCCACTTCGTCAACTTCGTCTACTTCGTACACTTCGTCCACTTCCTCTACTTCGTCCACTTTGTCCACTTTGTCATCTTCCTCCACTTCGTCAACTTCCTCCACTTCCTCCACCACCTCCACTTCCTCCACTTTTCCCACTTCGTCCACTTCCTCCACTTCCTCCACTTCGTCAACTTCGTCCACTTCTTCCACTTCGTCTACTTCGTCCACTTCGTCCACTTCGTCCACTTCGTCCACTTCGTCCACTTCGTCCACTTCGTCCACTTCCTCCACTTCCTCAACTTCCTGCACTTCGTCCACTTCCTCCACTTCCTCGACTTCGTCAAGTTCGTCCATTTCCTCCACTTCCTCCAGTTCTTGCACTTCTTCAACTTCGTCATCTTTGTCCACTTCGTCCACTTCGACCATTTCGACCGCTTCGTCCACTTCCTCCATTTCCACCACTTCCTCCACTTCCTCCACTTCCTCTGCTTCCTCCGCTTCTTCTCCTTCCTCTGCTTCCCCCCCTTCCTCCACTCCGTCCACTTCGTCATGTTCATCAACTTCGTCCACTTCCTCCATTTCCTCCACTTCCTTCACTTCCTCCACTTCCTCCACTTGCTCAACTTCGTCCACTTCTTCCACTTCCTCCACTTCCTCCACTTCGTCACCTTCGTCCACTTCGTCCACTTCTTCAACTTCGTCCACTTCGTCCACTTCTCCCACTTCCTCCACTTTGTCAGCTTCGTCCACTTCCTCCACTTCGTCCACATCCTCCACTTCCTCCGCTTCCTCCACTTCGTCCACTTCGTCAACTTCGTCCACTTCTTCCGCTTCTTCCACTTCGTCCACTTCCTCAACTTCGTCCACTTCCTCCACTTCCTGCACTTCCTTCACTTCGTCCACTTCCTCCACTTCCTCCACTTCGTCCACTTCCTGCACTTCGTCCACTTCGGCCACTTCGTCCAGTTCGTCCACTTCGTCAACTTCGATCATTTCCTCCACTTCGTCCACTTCGTAAACTTCGACCACTTCATCCACTTATTCCACTTCTTCCACTTGTTCAAGTTCGTCAACTTCGTCCACTTCCTCCACTTCCTCAAGTTCGTCAACTTCGTCCGCTTCGTCAACTTCGTCATCTTCGTCCACCTCCTCAACTTCGTCCACTTCCTCCACTTCCTCCACTTCTTCCACTTCATCCACTTCTTCGACTTCGTCAACTTCGTCCCCTTCGTCCACTTCCTCAACTTACTCCACTTTGTCAACTTCGTCCACTTCCTCCACATCATCCACTTCCTCCACTTTGTCAACTTTGTCAACTTCGTCCACTTCGTAATCTTCCTCCACTTCCTCCACTTCCTCCACTTCCTCCACTTCCTCCACTTCGTCCAATTCGTCCACTTCTTCAACTTCGTCAACTTCGTCCACTTCTTCCACTTCGTCTACTTCGTCCACTTCGTCCACTTCGTCCACTTCGTCCACTTCGTCCACTTCGTCAACTTCGTCCACTTCCTCCACTTCCTCAACTTCCTGCACTTCGTCCACTTCCTCCACTTCCTCGACTTCGTCAAGTTCGTCCATTTCCTCCACTTCCTCCAGTTCTTGCACTTCTTCAACTTCGTCATCTTTGTCCACTTCGTCCACTTCGACCATTTCGACCGCTTCGTCCACTTCCTCCATTTCCACCACTTCCTCCACTTCCTCCACTTCCTCTGCTTCCTCCGCTTCTTCTCCTTCCTCTGCTTCCCCCCCTTCGTCCACTCCGTCCACTTCGTCATGTTCATCAACTTCGTCCACTTCCTCCATTTCCTCCACTTCCTTCACTTCCTCCACTTCCTCCACTTGCTCAACTTCGTCCACTTCTTCCACTTCCTCCACTTCCTCCACTTCGTCACCTTCGTCCACTTCGTCCACTTCTTCAACTTCGTCCACTTCGTCCACTTCTCCCACTTCCTCCACTTTGTCAGCTTCGTCCACTTCCTCCACTTCGTCCACATCCTCCACTTCCTCCGCTTCCTCCACTTCGTCCACTTCGTCAACTTCGTCCACTTCTTCCGCTTCCTCCACTTCGTCCACTTCCTCAACTTCGTCCACTTCCTCCACTTCCTGCACTTCCTTCACTTCGTCCACTTCGTCCACTTCCTCCACTTCGTCCACTTCCTGCACTTCGTCCACTTTGGCCACTTCGTCCAGTTCGTCCACTTCGTCAACTTCGATCATTTCCTCCACTTCGTCCACTTCGTAAACTTCGACCACTTCATCCACTTATTCCACTTCTTCCACTTGTTCAAGTTCGTCAACTTCGTCCACTTCCTCCACTTCGTCAAGTTCGTCAACTTCGTCCGCTTCGTCAACTTCGTCATCTTCGTCCACCTCCTCAACTTCGTCCACTTCCTCCACTTCCTCCACTTCTTCCACTTCATCCACTTCTTCGACTTCGTCAACTTCGTCCCCTTCGTCCACTTCCTCAACTTACTCCACTTTGTCAACTTCGTCCACTTCCTCCACATCCTCCACTTCCTCCACTTTGTCAACTTCGTCCACTTCGTAATCTTCCTCCACTTCCTCCACTTCCTCCACTTCCTCCACTTCGTCCAATTCGTCCACTTCTTCAACTTCGTCAACTTCGTCCACGTCTTCAACTTCCTCCACTTCCTCCACTTCCTCCACTTCGTCCAACTTCCTCCACTTCCTCCACTTCGTCCACTTCGTCCACTTCGTAATTTTCATCCACTTCGTCCACTTCTTCGACTTCTTCAAATTCGTCAACTTCGTTCACTTCGTCACGTTCGTCCACTTCCTCCACTTCGTCCAGTTCGTAAACTTCATCCACTTCATCCTCTTCCTCCGCTTAGTCCACTTCTTCCCCTTCGTCTACTTCGTCCACTTCCTCCACTTCGTCCACTTTATCCCCTTCCTCCACTGTATCCAATTTGTCCACTTCATCAACTTTGTCGATTTCCTCCACTTTGTCCACTTCGTAAACTTTGACCCATTTAGCCACTTCTTCCACTTCTTCAACTTCGTCGACTTCCTCCATTTCCTCCACTTCGTCCACTTCCTCCACTTCGTCCGCTTCCTCCACTTCCTCCCATTCCTCATTTCGTCCACTTCGTCCTCTTCGTCCACTTCGTCCACTTCGTGCACTTCGTCCACTTCGTCCACTTTGTCCACTTCGTCGACTTCGTCAACTTCGTCCAATTCCTCCACTTCCTCCACTTCCTCCACTTCCTCTCATTCCTCCACTTCCTCCACTTCGTGCACTTCGTTCACTTCCTCCATTTCCCCCACTTCGTCCACTTCTTACACTTCGACCACTTCGTCCACTTGTACTTCTGTCACTTCTTACACTTCGTCAACTTCGTCCATTTCATCAACTTCGTCTACTTCGTACACTTCGTCCACTTCCTCTACATCATCCACTTTGTCCACTTTGTCATCTTCTTCCACTTCGTCAACTTCCTCAACTTCCTCCACCACCTCCACTTCCTCCACCTTTCCCACTTCGTCCACTTCCTCCACTTCCTCCACTTCATCAACTTCGTCCACTTCTTCTACTTCCTCCCCTTCCTCCACTTCGTCCACTTCGTCAACTTCCTCCACTTCCTCGACTTCCTCAACTTCCTGTACTTCGTCCACTTCTTCCACCTCCTCCACTTCGTCGACTTCGTCCACTTCGTCAAGTTCGCCCATTTCCTCCACTTCCTCAACTTCCTGTACTTCGTCCACTTCTTCCACTTCCTCCACTTCGTCCACTTCGTCAAGTTCGTCCATTTCCTCCACTTCCTCCACCTCCTCCACTTATTCAACTTCGTCATCTTCGTCCACTTCGACCACTACGTCCACTTCCTCCATTTCCTCCACCTCCTCCATTTCCTCCACTTCCTCTGCTTCCTCTGCTTCCTCTCCTTCCTCCGCTTCCTCCCCTTCCTCCACTCCGTCCACTTCGTCATGTTCATCAACTTCGTTCCACTTCCTTCACTTCCTCCACTTCCTCAACTACTCCACTTTGTCAACTTCGTCCACTTCCTCCACATCCTCCACTTCCTCCACTTTGTCAACTTCGTCCACTTCGTAATCTTCCTCCACTTCCTCCACTTCCTCCACTTCGTCCACTTCTTCAACTTCGTCAACTTCGTCCACGTCTTCAACTTCCTCCACTTCCTCCACTTCCTCCACTTCCTCTTCATCCTCCACTTCCTCCACTTCGTAATTTTCATCCACTTCGTCCACTTCTTCGACTTCTTCAAATTCGTCAACTTCGTCCACTTCGTCAAGTTCGTCCACTTCCTCCACTTCGTCCAGTTCGTCAACTTCATCCACTTCATCCACTTCATCCTCTTCCTCCGCTTCGTCCACTTCTTCCCCTTCGTCTACTTCGTCCACTTCCTCCACTTCGTCGACTTTATCCACTTCCTCCACTGTATCCAATTGGTCCACTTCATCAACTTTGTCGATTTCCTCCACTTCGTCCACTTCGTAAACTTTGACCACTTTAGCCACTTCTTCCACTTCTTAAACTTCCTCGACTTCCTCCACCTCGTCCACTTCGCCCAATTCGTCCTCTTCCTCCACTTCGTCCACTTCGTCCACTTCGTCCACTTCGTCCACTTCGTCCACTTCGTCCACTTCGTCCTCTTCGTCCACTTCCTCCACTTCCTCCACTTCGTCCACTTCCTCCACTTCATGCACTTCGTTCACTTCCTCCATTTCCCCCACTTCGTCCACTTTGTACACTTCGACCACTTCGTCCACTTGTACTTCTTTCACTTTTCAACTTTGTCAACTTGGTCCATTTCGTCAACTTCGTCTACTTCGTACACTTCGTCCACTTTGTCATCTTCCTCCACTTCGTCAACTTCCTTCACTTCCTCCACCACCTCCACTTCCTCCACTTTTCCCACTTCGTCCACTTCGTCCACTTCCTCCACTTCGTCAACTTCGTCCACTTCTTCCACTTCCTCCACTTCCTCCACTTCCTCCACTTCGTCAACTTCCTCCACTTCCTCCACTTCCTCAACTTCCTGCACTTCCTCCACTTCTTCCACTTCCTCCACTTCGTCGACTTCGTCCACTTCGTCAAGTTCGTCCATTTCCTACACTTCCTCCACCTCCTCCACTTCGTCAACTTCGTCATCTTCGTCCACTTCGACCGCTACGTCCACTTCCTCCACTTCCTCCACTTCCTCCACTTCCTCCGCTTCCTCTGCTTCCTCCGCTTCCTCTCCTTCCTCCGCTTCCTCCCCTTCCTCCACTCCGTCCACTTCGTCATGTTCATCAACTTCGTCCACTTCCTCCACTTCCTTCACTTCCTCCACTTCCTCCACTTGCTCAACTTCGTCCACTTCTTCCACTTCCTCCACTTCCTCCACTTCGTCAACTTCGTCCACTTCGTCCACTTCTTCAACTTCGTCCACTTCCTCTCGTCCACTTCGTCCACTTCGTCAACTTCGTTCATTTCCTCCACTTCCTCCACTTCGTAATCTTCCTCCACTTTGTCCACTTCCTCCACTTCGTCCTCCTCCTCCACTGCCTCCAATTCGTCCACTTCCTCCACTTCCTCTACTTCATCCACTTCGTCAACTTCCTCAACTTCCTCCAGTTCCTCAACTCCCTCCACTCCGTCCGCTTCGTCAACTTCGTCGACTTCGTCCACTTGGTCCACTTCGTCCACTTCGTCAACTTCGTCCACTTCGACCACTACGTCCACTTCCTCCATTTCCTCTACCTCCTCCATTTCCTCCACTTCCTCTGCTTCCTCCGCTTCCTCTCCTTCCTCCTCTTCCTCTCCTTCCTCCACTTCGTCCCCTTCGTCATGTTCATCAACTTCGTCCACTTCGTCCACTTCCTCCACTTCCTTCACATCCTCCACTTCCTCAACTTACTCCACTTTGTCAACTTCGTCCACTTCCTCCACATCCTCCACTTCCTCCACTTTGTCAACTTCGTCCACTTCGTAATCTTCCTCCACTTCCTCCACTTCCTCCACTTCGTCCACTTCTTCAACTTCGTCAACTTCGTCCACGTCTTCAACTTCCTCCACTTCCTCCACTTCCTCCACTTCCTCCACTTCCTCTTCATCCTCCACTTCCTCCACTTCATCCACTTCGTCCACTTCGTCCACTTCTTCGACTTCTTCAAATTCGTCAACTTCGTCCACTTCGTCAAGTTCGTCCACTTCCTCCACTTCGTCCAGTTCGTCAACTTCATCCACTTGATCCTCTTCCTCCGCTTCGTCCACTTCTTCCCCTTCGTCTACTTCGTCCACTTCCTCCACTTCGTGCACTTTATCCACTTCCTCCACTGTATCCAATTGGTCCACTTCATCAACTTTGTCGATTTCCTCCACTTCGTCCACTTCGTAAACTTTGACCACTTTAGCCACTTCTTCCACTTCTTAAACTTCGTCGACTTCCTCCACTTCGTCCACTTCGTCCACTTCGTCCTCTTTGTCCACTTCGTCCACTTCGTCCACTTCGTCCACTTCCTCCACTTCGTCCACTTCCTCCACTTCCTCCACTTCATGCACTTCGTTCACTTCCTCCACTTCATCCACTTCGTACACTTCGACCACGTCGTCCACTTGTACTTCTTTCACTTTTCAACTTCGTCAACTTGGTCCATTTCGTCAACTTCGTCTACTTCGTACACTTCGTCCTCTTCCTCTACATCATCCACTTTGTCCACTTTGTCTCATCTTCCTCCACTTCGTCAACTTCCTCCACTTCCTCCACACCTCCACTTCCTCCACTTTTCCCACTTCGTCCACTTCGTCCACTTCCTCCACTTCGTCAACTTCGTCCACTTCTTCCACTTCCTCCACTTCCTCCACTTCGTCAACTTCGTCAACTTCCTCCACTTCGTCCACTTCCTCAACTTCCTCCACTTCGCCGACTTCGTCCACTTCGTCAAGTTCGTCCATTTCCTACACTTCCTCCACCTCTTCCACTTCGTCAACTTCGTCATCTTCGTCCACTTCGTCCACTTCGACCGCTACGTCCACTTCCTCCATTTCCTCCACTTCCTCCACTTCCTCCACTTCCTCCACTTCCTCTGCTTCCTCCGCTTCCTCTCCTTCCTCCGCTTCCTCCCCTTCCTCCACTTCGTCCACTTCTTCCACTTCCTGCACTTCCTTCACTTCCTCCACTACCTCCACTTGCTCAACTTCGTCCACTTCTTCCACTTCCTCCACTTCCTCCACTTCGTCACCTTCGTCCACTTCGTCCACTTCTTCAACTTCGTCCACTTCCTCTCGTCCACTTCGTCAACTTCGTCCATTTCCTCCACTTCCTCCACTTCGTAATCTTCCTCCACTTTGTCCACTTCGTCCACTTCGTCCTCTTCCTCCACTGCCTCCACTTCGTCCACTTCGTCCACTTCCTCTACTTCATCCACTTGGTCCACTTCGTCAACTTCGTCAACTTCCTCAACTTCCTCAACTTCCTCCACTTCCTCAACTTCCTCCACTCCCTCCACTCCGTCCGCTTCGTCATCTTCGTCAACTTCGTCCACTTCGTCCACTTCGTCAACTTCGCAAACTTCGTCAACTTCGTCCACTTCGTCCACTTGGTCCACTTCGTCCACTTCGTCAACTTCGTCCACTTCGCCCACTTCCTCCACTTCCTCCACTTCCTCCACTTCCTCCACTTCCTCCACTTCCTCCACTTCCTCCACTTCGTCCACTTTGTCCACTTCGTCCAATTCGTCCACTTCGTCCACTTCGTCAACTTCCTCCACTTCCTCCACCACCTCCACTTCCTCCACCTTTCCCACTTCGTCCACTTCCTCCACTTCCTCCACTTCATCAACTTCGTCCACTTCTTCTACTTCCTCCCCTTCCTCCACTTCGTCCACTTCGTCAACTTCCTCCACTTCCTCGACTTCCTCAACTTCCTGTACTTCGTCCACTTCTTCCACCTCCTCCACTTCGTCCACTTCGTCAAGTTCGCCCATTTCCTCCACTTCCTCCACTTCCTCAACTTCCTGTACTTCGTCCACTTCTTCCACTTCCTCCACTTCGTCCACTTCGTCAAGTTCGTCCATTTCCTCCACTTCCTCCACCTCCTCCACTTATTCAACTTCGTCATCTTCGTCCACTTCGACCACTACGTCCACTTCCTCCATTTCCTCCACCTCCTCCATTTCCTCCACTTCCTCTGCTTCCTCTGCTTCCTCTCCTTCCTCCGCTTCCTCCCCTTCCTCCACTCCGTCCACTTCGTCATGTTCATCAACTTCGTCCACTTCCTTCACTTCCTCCACTTCCTCAACTTACTCCACTTTGTCAACTTCGTCCACTTCCTCCACATCCTCCACTTCCTCCACTTTGTCAACTTCGTCACTTCGTAATCTTCCTCCACTTCCTCCACTTCCTCCACTTCGTCCACTTCTTCAACTTCGTCAACTTCGTCCACGTCTTCAACTTCCTCCACTTCCTCCACTTCCTCCACTTCCTCTTCATCCTCCACTTCCTCCACTTCGTAATTTTCATCCACTTCGTCCACTTCTTCGACTTCTTCAAATTCGTCAACTTCGTCCACTTCGTCAAGTTCGTCCACTTCCTCCACTTCGTCCAGTTCGTCAACTTCATCCACTTCATCCACTTCATCCTCTTCCTCCGCTTCGTCCACTTCTTCCCCTTCGTCTACTTCGTCCACTTCCTCCACTTCGTCGACTTTATCCACTTCCTCCACTGTATCCAATTGGTCCACTTCATCAACTTTGTCGATTTCCTCCACTTCGTCCACTTCGTAAACTTTGACCACTTTAGCCACTTCTTTCCACTTCTTAAACTTCCTCGACTTCCTCCACCTCGTCCACTTCGCCCAATTCGTCCTCTTCCTCCACTTCGTCCACTTCGTCCACTTCGTCCACTTCGTCCACTTCGTCCTCTTCGTCCACTTCCTCCACTTCCTCCACTTCGTCCACTTCCTCCACTTCATGCACTTCGTTCACTTCCTCCATTTCCCCCACTTCGTCCACTTTGTACACTTCGACCACTTCGTCCACTTGTACTTCTTTCACTTTTCAACTTTGTCAACTTGGTCCATTTCGTCAACTTCGTCTACTTCGTACACTTCGTCCACTTTCTCATCTTCCTCCACTTCGTCAACTTCCTTCACTTCCTCCACCACCTCCACTTCCTCCACTTTTCCCACTTCGTCCACTTCGTCCACTCCCTCCACTTCGTCAACTTCGTCCACTTCTTCCACTTCCTCCACTTCCTCCACTTCCTCCACTTCGTCAACTTCCTGCACTTCCTCCACTTCCTCAACTTCCTGCACTTCCTCCACTTCTTCCACTTCCTCCACTTCGTCGACTTCGTCCACTTCGTCAAGTTCGTCCATTTCCTACACTTCCTCCACCTCCTCCACTTCGTCAACTTCGTCATCTTCGTCCACTTCGACCGCTACGTCCACTTCCTCCACTTCCTCCACTTCCTCCACTTCCTCCGCTTCCTCTGCTTCCTCCGCTTCCTCTCCTTCCTCCGCTTCCTCCCCTTCCTCCACTCCGTCCACTTCGTCATGTTCATCAACTTCGTCACTTCTTCCACTTCCTCCACTTCCTTCACTTCCTCCACTTCCTCCACTTGCTCAACTTCGTCCACTTCTTCCACTTCCTCCACTTCCTCCACTTCGTCAACTTCGTCCACTTCGTCCACTTCTTCAACTTCGTCCACTTCCTCTCGTCCACTTCGTCCACTTCGTCAACTTCGTTCATTTCCTCCACTTCCTCCACTTCGTAATCTTCCTCCACTTTGTCCACTTCCTCCACTTCGTCCTCCTCCTCCACTGCCTCCAATTCGTCCACTTCCTCCACTTCCTCTACTTCATCCACTTCGTCAACTTCCTCAACTTCCTCCAGTTCCTCAACTCCCTCCACTCCGTCCGCTTCGTCAACTTCGTCGACTTCGTCCACTTGGTCCACTTCGTCCACTTCGTCAACTTCGTCCACTTCGACCACTACGTCCACTTCCTCCATTTCCTCTACCTCCTCCATTTCCTCCACTTCCTCTGCTTCCTCCGCTTCCTCTCCTTCCTCCTCTTCCTCTCCTTCCTCCACTTCGTCCCCTTCGTCATGTTCATCAACTTCGTCCACTTCCTCCACTTCCTCCACTTCCTTCACATCCTCCACTTCCTCAACTTACTCCACTTTGTCAACTTCGTCCACTTCCTCCACATCCTCCACTTCCTCCACTTTGTCAACTTCGTCCACTTCGTAATCTTCCTCCACTTCCTCCACTTCCTCCACTTCGTCCACTTCTTCAACTTCGTCAACTTCGTCCACGTCTTCAACTTCCTCCACTTCCTCCACTTCCTCCACTTCCTCCACTTCCTCTTCATCCTCCACTTCCTCCACTTCATCCACTTCGTCCACTTCGTCCACTTCTTCGACTTCTTCAAATTCGTCAACTTCGTCCACTTCGTCAAGTTCGTCCACTTCCTCCACTTCGTCCAGTTCGTCAACTTCATCCACTTGATCCTCTTCCTCCGCTTCGTCCACTTCTTCCCCTTCGTCTACTTCGTCCACTTCCTCCACTTCGTGCACTTTATCCACTTCCTCCACTGTATCCAATTGGTCCACTTCATCAACTTTGTCGATTTCCTCCACTTCGTCCACTTCGTAAACTTTGACCACTTTAGCCACTTCTTCCACTTCTTAAACTTCGTCGACTTCCTCCACTTCGTCCACTTCGTCCACTTCGTCCTCTTTGTCCACTTCGTCCACTTCGTCCACTTCCTCCACTTCGTCCACTTCCTCCACTTCCTCCACTTCATGCACTTCGTTCACTTCCTCCACTTCATCCACTTCGTACACTTCGACCACGTCGTCCACTTGTACTTCTTTCACTTTTCAACTTCGTCAACTTGGTCCATTTCGTCAACTTCGTCTACTTCGTACACTTCGTCCTCTTCCTCTACATCATCCACTTTGTCCACTTTGTCTCATCTTCCTCCACTTCGTCAACTTCCTCCACTTCCTCCACCACCTCCACTTCCTCCACTTTTCCCACTTCGTCCACTTCGTCCACTTCCTCCACTTCGTCAACTTCGTCCACTTCTTCCACTTCCTCCACTTCCTCCACTTCGTCAACTTCGTCAACTTCCTCCACTTCGTCCACTTCCTCAACTTCCTCCACTTCGCCGACTTCGTCCACTTCGTCAAGTTCATCCATTTCCTACACTTCCTCCACCTCTTCCACTTCGTCAACTTCGTCATCTTCGTCCACTTCGTCCACTTCGACCGCTACGTCCACTTCCTCCATTTCCTCCACTTCCTCCACTTCCTCCGCTTCCTCTCCTTCCTCCGCTTCCTCCCCTTCCTCCACTTCGTCCACTTCGTCATGTTCATCAACTTCGTCCACTTCTTCCACTTCCTGCACTTCCTTCACTTCCTCCACTTCCTCCACTTGCTCAACTTCGTCCACTTCTTCCACTTCCTCCACTTCCTCCACTTCGTCACCTTCGTCCACTTCGTCCACTTCTTCAACTTCGTCCACTTCCTCTCGTCCACTTCGTCAACTTCGTCCATTTCCTCCACTTCCTCCACTTCGTAATCTTCCTCCACTTTGTCCACTTCCTCCACTTCGTCCTCTTCCTCCACTGCCTCCACTTCGTCCACTTCGTCCACTTCCTCTACTTCATCCACTTGGTCCACTTCGTCAACTTCGTCCACTTCGTCAACTTCGTCCACTTCGCCCACTTCCTCCACTTCCTCCACTTCCTCCACTTCCTCCACTTCCTCCACTTCCTCCACTTCCTCCACTTCGTCCACTTTGTCCACTTCGTCCAATTCGTCCACTTCGTCCACTTCGTCAACTTCCTCCACTTCCTCCACCACCTCCACTTCCTCCACCTTTCCCACTTCGTCCACTTCCTCCACTTCCTCCACTTCATCAACTTCGTCCACTTCTTCTACTTCCTCCCCTTCCTCCACTTCGTCCACTTCGTCAACTTCCTCCACTTCCTCGACTTCCTCAACTTCCTGTACTTCGTCCACTTCTTCCACCTCCTCCACTTCGTCGACTTCGTCCACTTCGTCAAGTTCGCCATTTCCTCCACTTCCTCAACTTCCTGTACTTCGTCCACTTCTTCCACTCCTCCACTTCGTCCACTTCGTCAAGTTCGTCCATTTCCTCCACTTCCTCCACCTCCTCCACTTATTCAACTTCGTCATCTTCGTCCACTTCGACCACTACGTCCACTTCCTCCATTTCCTCCACCTCCTCCATTTCCTCCACTTCCTCTGCTTCCTCTCCTTCCTCTCCTTCCTCCGCTTCCTCCCCTTCCTCCACTCCGTCCACTTCGTCATGTTCATCAACTTCGTCCACTTCCTTCACTTCCTCCACTTCCTCAACTTACTCCACTTTGTCAACTTCGTCCACTTCCTCCACATCCTCCACTTCCTCCACTTTGTCAACTTCGTCCACTTCGTAATCTTCCTCCACTTCCTCCACTTCCTCCACTTCGTCCACTTCTTCAACTTCGTCAACTTCGTCCACGTCTTCAACTTCCTCCACTTCCTCCACTTCCTCCACTTCCTCTTCATCCTCCACTTCCTCTACTTCGTAATTTTCATCCACTTCGTCCACTTCTTCGACTTCTTCAAATTCGTCAACTTCGTCCACTTCGTCAAGTTCGTCCACTTCCTCCACTTCGTCCAGTTCGTCAACTTCATCCACTTCATCCACTTCATCCTCTTCCTCCGCTTCGTCCACTTCTTCCCCTTCGTCTACTTCGTCCACTTCCTCCACTTCGTCGACTTTATCCACTTCCTCCACTGTATCCAATTGGTCCACTTCATCAACTTTGTCGATTTCCTCCACTTCGTCCACTTCGTAAACTTTGACCACTTTAGCCACTTCTTCCACTTCTTAAACTTCCTCGACTTCCTCCACCTCGTCCACTTCGCCCAATTCGTCCTCTTCCTCCACTTCGTCCACTTCGTCCACTTCGTCCACTTCGTCCTCTTCGTCCACTTCCTCCACTTCCTCCACTTCGTCCACTTCCTCCACTTCATGCACTTCGTTCACTTCCTCCATTTCCCCCACTTCGTCCACTTTGTACACTTCGACCACTTCGTCCACTTGTACTTCTTTCACTTTTCAACTTTGTCAACTTGGTCCATTTCGTCAACTTCGTCTACTTCGTACACTTCGTCCACTTTGTCATCTTCCTCCACTTCGTCAACTTCCTTCACTTCCTCCACCACCTCCACTTCCTCCACTTTTCCCACTTCGTCCACTTCGTCCACTTCCTCCACTTCGTCAACTTCGTCCACTTCTTCCACTTCCTCCACTTCCTCCACTTCCTCCACTTCCTCCACTTCGTCAACTTCCTCCACTTCCTCCACTTCCTCAACTTCCTGCACTTCCTCCACTTCTTCCACTTCCTCCACTTCGTCGACTTCGTCCACTTCGTCAAGTTCGTCCATTTCCTACACTTCCTCCACCTCCTCCACTTCGTCAACTTCGTCATCTTCGTCCACTTCGACCGCTACGTCCACTTCCTCCACTTCCTCCACTTCCTCCACTTCCTCCGCTTCCTCTGCTTCCTCCGCTTCCTCTCCTTCCTCCGCTTCCTCCCCTTCCTCCACTCCGTCCACTTCGTCATGTTCATCAACTTCGTCCACTTCTTCCACTTCCTCCACTTCCTTCACTTCCTCCACTTCCTCCACTTGCTCAACTTCGTCCACTTCTTCCACTTCCTCCACTTCCTCCACTTCGTCAACTTCGTCCACTTCGTCCACTTCTTCAACTTCGTCCACTTCCTCTCGTCCACTTCGTCCACTTCGTCAACTTCGTTCATTTCCTCCACTTCCTCCACTTCGTAATCTTCCTCCACTTTGTCCACTTCCTCCACTTCGTCCTCCTCCTCCACTGCCTCCAATTCGTCCACTTCCTCCACTTCCTCTACTTCATCCACTTCGTCAACTTCCTCAACTTCCTCCAGTTCCTCAACTCCCTCCACTCCGTCCGCTTCGTCAACTTCGTCGACTTCGTCCACTTGGTCCACTTCGTCCACTTCGTCAACTTCGTCCACTTCGACCACTACGTCCACTTCCTCCATTTCCTCTACCTCCTCCATTTCCTCCACTTCCTCTGCTTCCTCCGCTTCCTCTCCTTCCTCCTCTTCCTCTCCTTCCTCCACTTCGTCCCCTTCGTCATGTTCATCAACTTCGTCCACTTCCTCCACTTCCTCCACTTCCTTCACATCCTCCACTTCCTCAACTTACTCCACTTTGTCAACTTCGTCCACTTCCTCCACATCCTCCACTTCCTCCACTTTGTCAACTTCGTCCACTTCGTAATCTTCCTCCACTTCCTCCACTTCCTCCACTTCGTCCACTTCTTCAACTTCGTCAACTTCGTCCACGTCTTCAACTTCCTCACTTCCTCCACTTCCTCCACTTCCTCCACTTCCTCTTCATCCTCCACTTCCTCCACTTCATCCACTTCGTCCACTTCGTCCACTTCTTCGACTTCTTCAAATTCGTCAACTTCGTCCACTTCGTCAAGTTCGTCCACTTCCTCCACTTCGTCCAGTTCGTCAACTTCATCCACTTGATCCTCTTCCTCCGCTTCGTCCACTTCTTCCCCTTCGTCTACTTCGTCCACTTCCTCCACTTCGTGCACTTTATCCACTTCCTCCACTGTATCCAATTGGTCCACTTCATCAACTTTGTCGATTTCCTCCACTTCGTCCACTTCGTAAACTTTGACCACTTTAGCCACTTCTTCCACTTCTTAAACTTCGTCGACTTCCTCCACTTCGTCCACTTCGTCCACTTCGTCCTCTTTGTCCACTTCGTCCACTTCGTCCACTTCGTCCACTTCCTCCACTTCGTCCACTTCCTCCACTTCCTCCACTTCATGCACTTCGTTCACTTCCTCCACTTCATCCACTTCGTACACTTCGACCACGTCGTCCACTTGTACTTCTTTCACTTTTCAACTTCGTCAACTTGGTCCATTTCGTCAACTTCGTCTACTTCGTACACTTCGTCCTCTTCCTCTACATCATCCACTTTGTCCACTTTGTCTCATCTTCCTCCACTTCGTCAACTTCCTCCACTTCCTCCACCACCTCCACTTCCTCCACTTTTCCCACTTCGTCCACTTCGTCCACTTCCTCCACTTCGTCAACTTCGTCCACTTCTTCCACTTCCTCCACTTCCTCCACTTCGTCACTTCGTCAACTTCCTCCACTTCGTCCACTTCCTCAACTTCCTCCACTTCCGACTTCGTCCACTTCGTCAAGTTCGTCCATTTCCTACACTTCCTCCACCTCTTCCACTTCGTCAACTTCGTCATCTTCGTCCACTTCGTCCACTTCGACCGCTACGTCCACTTCCTCCATTTCCTCCACTTCCTCACTTCCTCCACTTCCTCTGCTTCCTCCGCTTCCTCTCCTTCCTCCGCTTCCTCCCCTTCCTCCACTTCGTCCACTTCGTCATGTTCATCAACTTCGTCCACTTCTTCCACTTCCTGCACTTCCTTCACTTCCTCCACTTCCTCCACTTGCTCAACTTCGTCCACTTCTTCCACTTCCTCCACTTCCTCCACTTCGTCACCTTCGTCCACTTCGTCCACTTCTTCAACTTCGTCCACTTCCTCTCGTCCACTTCGTCAACTTCGTCCATTTCCTCCACTTCCTCCACTTCGTAATCTTCCTCCACTTTGTCCACTTCCTCCACTTCGTCCTCTTCCTCCACTGCCTCCACTTCGTCCACTTCGTCCACTTCCTCTACTTCATCCACTTGGTCCACTTCGTCAACTTCGTCAACTTCCTCAACTTCCTCAACTTCCTCCACTTCCTCAACTTCCTCCACTCCCTCCACTCCGTCCGCTTCGTCATCTTCGTCAACTTCGTCCACTTCGTCCACTTCGTCAACTTCGCAAACTTCGTCAACTTCGTCCACTTCGTCCACTTGGTCCACTTCGTCCACTTCGTCAACTTCGTCCACTTCGCCCACTTCCTCCACTTCCTCCACTTCCTCCACTTCCTCCACTTCCTCCACTTCCTCCACTTCCTCCACTTCGTCCACTTTGTCCACTTCGTCCAATTCGTCCACTTCGTCCACTTCGTCAACTTCCTCCACTTCCTCCACCACCTCCACCTTTCCCACTTCGTCCACTTCCTCCACTTCCTCCACTTCATCAACTTCGTCCACTTCTTCTACTTCCTCCCCTTCCTCCACTCGTCCACTTCGTCAACTTCCTCCACTTCCTCGACTTCCTCAACTTCCTGTACTTCGTCCACTTCTTCCACCTCCTCCACTTCGTCGACTTCGTCCACTTCGTCAAGTTCGCCCATTTCCTCCACTTCCTCCACTTCCTCAACTTCCTGTACTTCGTCCACTTCTTCCACTTCCTCCACTTCGTCCACTTCGTCAAGTTCGTCCATTTCCTCCACTTCCTCCACCTCCTCCACTTATTCAACTTCGTCATCTTCGTCCACTTCGACCACTACGTCCACTTCCTCCATTTCCTCCACCTCCTCCATTTCCTCCACTTCCTCTGCTTCCTCTGCTTCCTCTCCTTCCTCCGCTTCCTCCCCTTCCTCCACTCCGTCCACTTCGTCATGTTCATCAACTTCGTCCACTTCCTTCACTTCCTCCACTTCCTCAACTTACTCCACTTTGTCAACTTCGTCCACTTCCTCCACATCCTCCACTTCCTCCACTTTGTCAACTTCGTCCACTTCGTAATCTTCCTCCACTTCCTCCACTTCCTCCACTTCGTCCACTTCTTCAACTTCGTCAACTTCGTCCACGTCTTCAACTTCCTCCACTTCCTCCACTTCCTCCACTTCCTCTTCATCCTCCACTTCCTCCACTTCGTAATTTTCATCCACTTCGTCCACTTCTTCGACTTCTTCAAATTCGTCAACTTCGTCCACTTCGTCAAGTTCGTCCACTTCCTCCACTTCGTCCAGTTCGTCAACTTCATCCACTTCATCCACTTCATCCTCTTCCTCCGCTTCGTCCACTTCTTCCCCTTCGTCTACTTCGTCCACTTCCTCCACTTCGTCGACTTTATCCACCTCCTCCACTGTATCCAATTGGTCCACTTCATCAACTTTGTCGATTTCCTCCACTTCGTCCACTTCGTAAACTTTGACCACTTTAGCCACTTCTTCCACTTCTTAAACTTCCTCGACTTCCTCCACCTCGTCCACTTCGCCCAATTCGTCCTCTTCCTCCACTTCGTCCACTTCGTCCACTTCGTCCACTTGGTCCACTTCGTCCTCTTCGTCCACTTCCTCCACTTCCTCCACTTCTCCACTTCCTCCACTTCATGCACTTCGTTCACTTCCTCCATTTCCCCCACTTCGTCCACTTTGTACACTTCGACCACTTCGTCCACTTGTACTTCTTTCACTTTTCAACTTTGTCAACTTGGTCCATTTCGTCAACTTCGTCTACTTCGTACACTTCGTCCACTTTGTCATCTTCCTCCACTTCGTCAACTTCCTTCACTTCCTCCACCACCTCCACTTCCTCCACTTTTCCCACTTCGTCCACGTCTCCACTTCCTCCACTTCGTCAACTTCGTCCACTTCTTCCACTTCCTCCACTTCCTCCACTTCCTCCACTTCGTCAACTTCCTCCACTTCCTCCACTTCCTCAACTTCCTGCACTTCCTCCACTTCTTCCACTTCCTCCACTTCGTCGACTTCGTCCACTTCGTCAAGTTCGTCCATTTCCTACACTTCCTCCACCTCCTCCACTTCGTCAACTTCGTCATCTTCGTCCACTTCGACCGCTAGTCCACTTCCTCCACTTCCTCCACTTCCTCCACTTCCTCGCTTCTCTGCTTCCTCCGCTTCCTCTCTTCCTCCGCTCCTCCCCTTCCTCCACTCCGTCCACTCGTCATGTTCATCAACTTCGTCCACTTCTTCCACTTCCTCCACTTCCTTCACTTCCTCCACTTCCTCCACTTGCTCAACTTCGTCCACTTCTTCCACTTCCTCCACTTCCTCCACTTCGTCAACTTCGTCCACTTCGTCCACTTCTTCAACTTCGTCCACTTATCTCGTCCAACTTCGTCCACTTCGTCAACTTCGTTCATTTCCTCCACTTCCTCCACTTCGTAATCTTCCTCCACTTTGTCCACTTCCTCCACTTCGTCCTCCTCCTCCACTGCCTCCAATTCGTCCACTTCCTCCACTTCCTCCTCATCCACTTCGTCAACTTCCTCAACTTCCTCCAGTTCCTCAACTCCCTCCACTCCGTCCGCTTCGTCAACTTCGTCGACTTCGTCCACGTTGCCACTTCGTCCATTTTGTCAACTTCGTCACTTCGACCACTACGTCACTCCTCCATTTCCTCTACCTCCTCCATTTCCTCCACTTTCCTCGGCTCTTCCTCCGCTTCCTCTCCTTCCTCCTCTTCCTCTCCTTCCTCCACTTCGTCCCCTTCGTCATGTTCATCAACTTCGTCCACTTCCTCCCACCTTCCTCCACTTCCTTCACATCCTCCACTCCTCACTTACTCCACTTTGTCAATTCGTCCACTTCCTCCACATCCTCCACTTCTCCACTTTGCAACTTCGTCCACTTCGTAATCTTCCTCCACTTCCTCCACTTCTCCACTTCGTCCACTTCTTCAACTTCGTCAACTCGTCCACGTCTTCAAACTTCCTCCACTTCCTCCCACTTCCTCCACTTCCTCTTCATCCTCCACTTCCCCACTTCATCCACTTCGTCCACTTCGTCCACTTCTTCGACTTCTCAAATTCGTCAACTTCGTCCACTTCGTCAAGTTCGTCCATTCTCCACTTCGTCCAGTCGTCAACTTCATCCACTTGATCCTCTTCCTCCGCT